>NW_027313505.1:0-21295 GCF_040954645.1 Diabrotica undecimpunctata | reverse complement strand
ACGCGCTATCTCAGAGTAGTAATAATTTGTGTGTTAGTTTGCGGGCAACTGAAGTGGACATAGAGTATGAATGTAAGAAATAGACTAAACAATCTATTAGATAGTGGGTGGTTGACTACAATAAAAAGGTCTACCAAGCACTACAAATAGTGTAGAAAAGAAGAAATCGAACTATGAAATTGAAATACTTAGAATTAAAAATCAAAATTGAAAACAAAGTGTATAAATGGGGTATAATACCAATAGTTCAGTTGAACCCACAGTCAATGGGAGAACCATACAATTAAAATGTCAAGGCATTACTCAAGACCAACTGATCAACAGTAGGAGATGTTGAAATATACAACTGTGGAGATGGTATATCTAAATTGCGAAGATATATGGAGAGTGTAATCAACGCCAACTAAATATCAACTGATCCTGAACAAGCTTGTTTTACAAGTTATTAAAGAATGAAATAGTAATATTAATCAATATATGAAATTAACAAACTCTTAATGGGTATACTCAGTGCAGGAAGTCTAAACAGTCAAGCTGGGTCCCCTACGAGGTGAAGCTGCAATAAAGTTTTTAAAAATAGGTTTAAATTTAGTACAATTTAAATTAATTTGAGTATTAAGACAGTGAGAGTTTTCATTTGTTTCCCTTGTAATTTCCAAATCTTTCAATAAATCCAACTTCAAGTAGTTTTTCGTTCTACTAATGTCATGTAAAATAGATGAACCAGTATTGATATTAAAATTATGTTTACTGGATAATAAATGGTGACCAAAACTTGAAGAGTTTGGTTTTTTCAAATGTTGTGTAATTCTAGTAGATAACTTTCGAATGGTTCCACCTACATAAGAGGCATCACAATCATCACATTTTAATTTATAAATACCACTTTTGTCAAGAGTGTTCATCCTATCTTTGGTGTTGATTAAAAAGGAACCTAAAGTGTTCTGTGACTTGAAGGAAATTTTGATGTCCTCAATTGTAGCAAGCTTTTCTGCAATTTTAAGTTTAGCTCTATTTAGAAGCTTATGGATAATGTTGGGATCATAACCATTATTGAAAGCAATTTGCTTGAGAGTATTAAGTTCTAAATTGAAGTTTTCATTAAAAAGTGGAAATTTGAGTAGCCTATAAATGTAACTGTTGAAAGCAGCCATTTTATGTTGGGTTGGGTTTATTTTATGTTTAGTACAAATATTGTACTCTAGAGAATCTTTTTTACGAGATATTGTCATATCAAAGAAGTTCAACTTATTGTCTGATTCTGGTTCCAGTGTAAAAGAGATGTCAGGATGGAGGTTATTAAGATCATCCAAAATCTGTAAAGCCTCATCTTGGGTTCCCTGTATGAGAGCTATACAATCATCAACATATCTTGACCAAAAAACTATTTTGTTGTTGTTGTTAACAAATTTCTGTTCTAAGCTGTCTAAGAAAGTATCAGCTAAAAACGGTGATAATGGAGAACCCATCGCTAAACCTGTTATATATTTTTTGATTAAATTGGAAGAAGTCCTTATCAAGACAAAATTTAAGCATAGTTAAGATGGCATTTTTGTCTTTTGCTGATATGTTGCAATTGTTTAAAAGGTTGTGTACTAAAGGTAAAGTTTCATTGCTTGGTACATAAGTAAAGAAATTGGAAACATCAAAAGAAACTATATAAAAACTCTCTTCTATTTTGATGTTATTTTAAACGTTCTATTAGATGTAAAGAATATGTAATGAAGAACTTGGGTTTAAAATTAGTGATAGACTGAATTGTGTTGTAAACAAACTCTGATAATATAGAAACTGGAGTGTTACAGAAACTTACAACAGGCCTTACGGGACAATTGTGTTTATGGATTTTAGGAAGTCCATATAATCTAAGTGTTATAGGATTAGATAAAGTTAACTTTCTGTTGTTATATTTAGTAATAGGATCATTAAATAATTTAAACATTGCTTTTGTTTTATTAAGAAAGGTGTTAAGTGGATTTTTTTCAAAAATTACAAAACTGTTATCTAAAAGGAAAGATTCTACTTTCTCTATGTATTGAATTTGTTATATTATTATTATTACACAATTTCCCTTATCAGCCTTGCTAAGATTAGCGATAAGATACGATTTTGGAAAGGTTTCATCGCTAAGTACACCAATCAATAAGTGCACAATGTATCTTCCTGACGAGTCCTTGGTCTCGTCCGCACATATGTAAAAGTAATTATTACCTATTTCGGCTTTTATGTTGTGGATAACTGAGGAGTATAACAAATTGACATTATTTCTCTTTAGAGTTCGTTCACTGGGAATGTTTTGTTTGCAATATTTTTTTAAAAAAGAATTAAAGTTTTCATTAGATACTTTTGAAAGCGGTATATTAGAAAATACTAATGCACGATACAAGTCTTCGTTAAAAGTTTCTTGTTCGGTTTGTTTTTTGCAACTTGACTGAAAGCACTTGGACATTGAAGGTTGATATTTTTCACCGGATGCGGTTTTTACTTTTTTAGCTAAATGTTTCGCGGTTCTGACATACTGATCTATTTGAAATTTTTTTTTAGATGAAATCTAAAAAAAAATATAAATATTCTATAGTTGTACCCATTTTTAAAATCTAAATTGTAGAAATAAACTAAAAATGAACCGTTTTTGCATAACAATTAAAATATTTAAATTAAATCAAATAAAAATCGGTATAGTAATCTTGAAAATGTCAAGAAATAGCTGAAAAAATACTGTGAGCATAAATTAAAAGCACTTAATTAATTAAGTCCAATATATTGTTACGAAAGATTTATCCCACATAAGAAAAGTCCATTGACGAAAAAGAAGAAGTAGTTCGAGAACATTCAAGATGACATCGAAAATTCTTAAAATGTCTAGTGAAGTTTGGAACGTCAGAAAATAAATAATTATATAGTTGTCAGTTAGTTAGAAAGTATTGTAATATTGTTGGTGTTGAATTAACTTAATTTTCAAGAAGTGTAACAATATGATATGTTTTTGTTTTTAGCAAAATTAAAGCAAACTATGCTATTGTTAGAAAAAAAATGTTAGCGACCTTTCAGTAGACTATTGAATGATTTGAATTTTAAATAGGTATTCTATTTTTTATCACAAGGAGTTTAAAAAATGCTTGAAAAAAGAACAAATACATCGATTTATTGCGAACTAGCCTTGTGTCGGTACTTTTCTTAAACATATTCTCCAATTTTAAAATCTTTGTTTGTACCACCGTGTAAATTTTTAAAATAAAATAAAAAATAATACGTATGTACTTACGGTTTTGCCACAACATGAGCAATAAACTTTATCCATATCCATAGATAGCTCTTTGTAAGGTTTTATCCAAGTTGAAACATTGCTTATTTTCGGCATTTTCAAAGCACAATAATTATTCACCATTAGAAATACACGTTCCAACCTCCGATTTTCCAACCTCCGCCACCGCCTCCAATTTTACAACAAAAGTGAAACTAAGTGAAACTGACCGTCAAAATAAAATTTTTACCTAGATACATAAACTGGCAAACACAAACCCTTAATTCCAGAACAAAAAGTGACAAAACTATAAGCCGCTGTCTTTTATTAGTTACTTTACCAAGAATTTGAATACCAAGTGATTATAAAACAAAATTAAATATTGGCATTTCCATGCTATCTGTAAGTTTGAATATAAAAATATATAATTAACACCGAATTTTCAAATTATATGCACTTTATGCTCACTTTTATAAAAATATGCAAAATTTGACATTTTTGCATTTTTTATGCATATGCAAAATATGCAATTCGAAGCAGCAGATAGAGTAACTATCTGCTGCTTCAACTCCAGTAGAAATGGTCGGGTTCGGACACCCTTACCATAACAGAATTTTTTAATGTGTTTTTTGTGGATCCCAGTATACAGTCCTTTGTGTTTTTTCATTGATTAAAGAAAGAAAAGAAAAATAAAAAAAAATCAGCATTTTTCTGCTTACCACATGATCTCTCCCCTAGTAGGATACTTATTATTTGATCATAGCTCCGAAGAGGGCTTTGTAAGCCGAAAGCTTTGTGTTACTTTTTTTTAACTTCTCTTATCTCTTTCAATAGCAGATCCTGAGTCGTCCTGAGATCTTTCTGTTTTTGTCAGGGTAATTCCTAGTTTTTCTGTTTTTTCCGAAGATTTTATTTCTTTTCTTTCGTCTCTTTTCCTTCTCGCTTTCTCATCTGTGCTGCAACCGCCATTATCCATATTACTTGTCTGTATTTCCTAATAATACCTGGATTTGTTACAGTCCCGAACAGGGTCTTTTGTTGGTTAATTCCTTATTTGCTTATTTACCTATAATGTACATATAGTCAGCTTTTCAATATCATGTCTTTAAAAAACGTGCCCGAAATATCCTACTATTTGTTCAACTTGCATTTTAAGTCTTTTCTTGATGTTTCGTTGTCTTAGTATAGTTTTTAGGGCCCACCAGAGGATTCTAGTCATCTAGCATAGCGTCTCTATGATCATTTATCATCATTCTGGCTTTACAACTCTGCGTGGGTCCTAGCCTCCTCAAAAATTTCTCTCCATTCGTCCCTATCCATCGGCTTCCTCCGCCAAGCACGTATTCCCATATTTCTCATGTCTTCATCGATGTTATCAAGGAACCTTGTTCTGAGTCTTTCTCTTCTTCTCTGACCAATAAGTCTATCAAGGAGCGTTTTTCTAGCTGGGTCTTTTTGTTCCATCCGCATTACATGCCCTATCCACCTCAGACGTCCTATCTTAATATGTTTTACAAGATCTGGTTCCTGGTATATTCTATAAAGTTCGCAGTTGTATTGTCTTCTCCACACTTCATTTTCATTCACTGCTCCATAGATTCGCCTTAGTACTTTTTTTTTGAAACATCCTAACATGTTTTCATTACTTTTTGTTAAAGTCCAGGTCTCTGAATCATATGTTAGGACTGTGCATATTATTGTTTTCTAGAGTTTTATTCTTGTATTTCTTGGAGGAGATTGAGCCCAAAATAGCATCTGTTGGCCGTGCAAATTCTGCGGTATATCTCTGCGATAGTATTATTTTCGGTGTTAAGGAGCGCTCCCAGGTATACAAATTAGATCACTGCTTCGATGACGTCGTTTTTTATAACAAGTGGTTGCGTGCTTATTTTTATATACTTCGTTTTGTTGGTGTTTATTATTAAACCCATTTTTGTAGCTGATTCTGTTAATGCTACATACGCCTATTTTACAGTGTTTTCCGTTCTCCCAATAATATTGAAATCATCATCATAGGCAAGGATTTGCACTGATTTATTATTTATTGAACCAATGGTTGTGATTTATGACATACGTATTATTTTTCCCAGAGCCAGATTGAACAGTATACAGGAGAGAGGGTCTCCTTGGCACAGCCCATTATTTGTTTTACAAGGTTTAGACAGTTCCCCCTGAATTCATACTCTACATTCAACATAACATTTTCAAGAGTTAGTTTTGTTAAATTTCCTAGCGGTATCATTGCTTTAAACATTTCTCTTCTATTCACAGAGCCGTAGGCTGCTTTGTAGTATATAAATATGTGATGAGTATCAATGCCATATTCCAGTGTTTTTTCTAAAATTTGTTTCAGGGTTTCAAACTGATGAACTGTTGATTTACCACCTCCAAAACCAGCCTGGTATTTTCCTAATATCCCTTCTGCATGTGGTGCCATAAGGTGAATAGTACTGTGGTAAATATTTTATACGCTGCATTTAGAAGCGTAATTTCTCTGTGGTTAGAGCATTCAAAAATATCTCCTTTTTTGTGTATGGTGCAAAGTATTCCAATATTCCAATCATTGAGGAGCGATTTTTGTGTCCATATTTCTTTTATAAACTGCTGTAATGCTATTATGGTATCGTTGCTACCTTCTTTATATAGCTAGTTTCTTTATGTTTCTAGCTAGTTTTTTAACTGCATTTTTAACTACAAGAATCGTTGGTGGTTCCTCTTATCTCTTGTCTGTTCCCCTTACCTCATCTCTTTTGTCTTCCAGGTTTTCTTTTTCCTCCTCTATATCAAGTGCCTGGTTAAAATATTCCACCCATCTACTCAATACATCTTTCTTTGTTGTTAATAGGTCGCCATTCTGACTTCTGCATTGTCTTGTGGTTGCCTTGAATTCTTTTCTGTTGATGTTAACTTTCTTATAGAATCCTCTGAATTATTTTTCTCTATTGAGGTTTTCTATATATTTAAGTTCCTTATTTAGATGGTTTCGTTTTTTTGTTTAACTCTGAGATAGCGCGTCTCTTTGTCTGGTAATTCTGTACAGTTGTTCTAGTTCGTCGGATAAGCATCTTTCTGTAGGCTTTGTTGCATTCTTGCATTCATCGTTAAACCAATGAGCTATGATAAAATATACATATTTAATATCTTTACATTATAAAATAATGAGGAACTATTTAGTTTGCAACACAAATGTACATTCATTTTTATCTGATTGCCGGATTTTGTACAAATTATTATTTTGTAATTGCGCGAATGGTACGGTGGAAATAGTATGTACAAATATTTTTAGTCGGTATCTACACAAGCATTATGTGTGTCAGTTATTTGATCCATAGAAGTAAATTTCAGCAAACAGCTCTTTCTTCCATATAAACGACATCTGAGGTATTAGTTTATGATATTTGCTCTCAGTTTGAAAGATTTTTTAAGGATTAACAGGAGCTCTCGGCGAACCTCAATCCGTCCCTATCTCAGTGCATGAACCCGGAGCAGTGTGTATACAAATAAATAAGGAGATAACATGAAAACTCGTTAAGTCTGCTGTTATTATTCTTTGTTGACATACAAATTATATGTTACAGGGCCCAGACACTCCCATTGTAGCCCGAGGAGGCATCTTCTCGCTGAGGTACCAGCACGAACAGCGAAACTAGCGAGACCACACAATAATTTTTACCATCGTTAACTTTAACAGGCTGAAGAATAAAATTGAAGAGTGAATGCAGTGTCGTGGTCTTTCAACAGCGTTGATCTTAAAAGAACGCAATTAAAAAAAAAACAGTAATTTTCTTCAACTTCAAATTAATCAAATATTGTAAGTGGAAAAATATATTATACGATTTAAGAAAAAATCAAACCTGCTCAAAAATAACACTGATTAATAGTTGCAATACTAAAGAAAAGAAACTAAATTAAATATTAAAAGATATCATTTAGAAATTTAGGTACCTAGTGTAAACAAAAACAGTTGTTTTATCGTATATAATATCATAAGAGAGAAAATTTTGCCGGCAATATTTTCGACTGATATGATGTTTGTTGCCTGTCAATTTTCGCGAATTAAATTTTGACAGTTAAATCACGAGACGTCAGTCGAAAATTGCCAAAAGGCAACAAACTTAAATAAAACCAGAAGAAAATTTTGCCGGTAAATAATTTTCTTTCGAATGATATTCGGTAAGACTATTTCACGAGACAATTAACGCACTATATTAATGAAACATAAACTTTATTTATTTGTTAACAATATTAGATGTACAATTATTATGAGCTATAGCAGTTTGCCCATTTTTTTCTACCAAAGCATGATTTTGCGTATTATTGACCTGTCTTCTTCTTCTAAATGTGCATATCTTCTAGAGATGCACATTTAGATGATGCACAGCAGCTCGAAATAGATCAGTTGACGTTAGACCAGTCCACTTCCTAAGATTGGCCAGCCAGGATATACGTGTACGTCCAGGACCTCTCTTACCCTCAATCTTGCCTTGTAGAATTGTAGCAACAGAACTGTAGCAGTCGGTATTTATCATTACGCATGATGTGGCCGAAGTAAGCCAATTTTCTGTTTTTTATGGTGTTGATAATTTCTTTGTCTTAGCCTCTGGAGAATAATTATGTTACTTGTGTGGTGTATATATGAGACCCTCAATATACGTCGGTAGCACCACATTTCAAATGCCTCTAATCGTTTTATGGCATCTTCTGTACGGATTCAGCTTTCTACTCCATAGAGGAGGACACTAAAAACGTAACATCTAAGAATTCTTATGCGTATATTGATACTTAAAGATAAGCTGCAGAGAATCTTCCTAAGGCTATTGAAAGAGCTTCTGGCTTTTTCAATACAAGTTTTTATTTCGTAGCTGTGATCCCAAGTATTCTTAATATTGCAGCCCAAATAGCATATTTTTCCACTCTTTCTAACGGTGTATTGCTATTGTAATTTGGGCGTTTATGTTGATGTTCTTACTAATGATCATTATTTTTGTCTTCTTGCAATTTAGTTTTAGGCTATATTTGTTACATGCTTCTACAACGTTACCAATCATCCTTTGGAGCCCCTGCGCACTATCTGTCAGCAACACTGTATCATCTGCATATCCAATATTGTTTATAAGTTGGCCATTTACAGCAATCCCATCTTCTGATTCGTCCAAGGCTTCTCTAAAGATGTTTTTAGAGTATATGTTAAATAATGCCGGGTGACAATATGCAACACTGTCTAACTCCTTTTTCGACTGTGAAGATCTCGGACAGTTCATTTTCTAATCGTACTGTTGCTTTTTGTTGGAGATATAAGTTTGAGATCAGTCTTATATCATTACCATCGAGACCTGATGTTTTTAGGATATCGATTAGTTTCCCATGTTTGACTTATATCAAATGCCTTCTCGAAATCAATAAAACATGCATACACATCGCAGTTGACATCTCTGGCTCTCTGTATTAGAACTTGCAAACTAAAAAGTGCTTCCCTCGTCCGAGTCCTGCTCTGAATCCAAATTGAACTTCACTCAGGTGTTCTTCTAATTTGGTGTATATGCGCGAGTGAATGATAGTAAGGAGTACTTTAAGTACATGGCTCATCAAACTAATTAATCTATGTTCTTTACATTTTCTAGCGTTTGGTTTTTTAGGAAGTGGAATGAATATTGATAGTAGCCAGTCTTTTGGTAAGTAACCGGTCTCGTAAATGTTGTTTCGTAAGAGCTGTGATTTGGTGTGCCTCTAATAGCTTTAAAAGTTCACCATGCACCTCATCAAGTCCTAGTGACTTCCCATCTTTAATCCGCTTAATGGCCATAGTTACTTATTCATTTGTTATTTCTGGGCCATAGCCATAGATTGTTTATTTCAGTAGGACTTCGTTCTGCATCTTCGAATAATTCTTGTAGCATTTGGGAACTCGAAGGCTCAGCTTCATTTGTTGTTTTGACATTTTGGATCAACTTCTGGTGGTGACTGGAATCCAGCTGCAGATATGGTTTTAGGGAACTTGCATTTGAGTGACTCGTTAATTTAATTAACTCCTGTTCAGAAATACCTTGCTTGAACAAGGCTGACACAGCTGAAGATCGATGAGAATGATTTGTTATTTTATGTTTTTTTGTGTTTATTCCAACTTTTTCAGCTGATATTTTTGTCCACTTAGATACGGTGTTGATTCCAAGTGGACAGTTTTTGAACCAAGATCTATTCCTCCAGTTGGGGTGAATAGTAAGAAAAAGCCTGTCTGATAAAATCTTAGGTCCCCTTTTTCCATTAATTTCAAAAATAATCTAACTGGGCATAAATTTTCGTTTGATGAATTTCTTACCAGTCATTTGCCGCTTGCCAAACTTTTCGAACCGCCTTGATTTGTTTTGGGAAAAATGCTGTTTTATTCAATTCGGTCCGTAAATTCTCCCATAACATCAAATTCCTTCTGGAAAAAGTGAATCTTTCAGTTTACGGCATCATTGCCTCTCCAAGCAAGTTCAAATGAGAAAAGCTGAAAAAACTTTTTTTGTGCTCCATCGGGTGTTTCCTCGTCGTGGCTTTGAATTATTTTTGATAGTTCTTCGGTGGATAATGCTTTTGAACTAAGTTTTCTTTTTTCTTGAACACTTTGAAGCTGCCTCCGCTTGGTATTACTGGCCAAACCTTGCACATTTGAAAGATATATATGTGAAAGGTGATTTTTATGCCGTACTCCACAAAATATTTTTCTTGTACCGTTTTTGCTGTAGTATTCCACATTGACCTTACAGATGACTCTTTATAGTCTTCGCCATTGCCATTTTTCATGTTAAATGCATGATCCTCGAGAATTTTTGCTAATTCCGTTATGGTAGTACAGCTTTCAAGCGTAAAATCATCCGTAGGAACTCCGAAAATCGGGTCCAAATAGAGCTTCTGTTTAATGGAATATTTTCCGAAACCAATTTTTTGATTTCTCACCTGAATGGTATCAAAATCTTGATTTTTCGTCTGGATTTATTATATCTGTCCAAAATTGATTACGCCTCAATGACGTTTGTCAAACTGACAACAATGAAATTACCAGACACCTTCGTGACGATCTGTCATAATTTTGTTGCTGAGAAATCACGGGTAGGAAGGTTTGTCAGTAGGAAACGTGGCGTTGCTGTGACATTTTATCAGTTAAAAATAGTTTAGTGAAATAGTCTATAATAGTGAAATATAAAATACAAGTAATTTCTAATGATTGCTTTATTAGTAGGAGTACTTTGAAAAGTGATCAATTTTTCGTTTCATTTTTATTTAAGATCATAAATATTTCACGAAGATTTATTGCTATTTCTGTGGATAAAAGCCATAATCTGTCAAAACTGCCAGGTTTTCACCAGAGCAAAAAACAAAAAGTATAAAGCATTTTGTAATTGACATTTCCATATTATTGTTATTAGTGTTTAATATCAACCAATAAATACTTAATTGACTTATTCTATCATTGTTTCAAAGGTATTTTGTTTTCCTGATTTGTATTGCATTATGTACACGTCATGTAATGACAAATAATATCACCAATAACAGTATATTTTGTACCGAGTCATAAAATGACATACTATGTCTATAACCTAACTTAACCTAACCTAACTTAACGTTTCCGTTAAGTACACTGACGGAAAAAAATACACTTCACAATCTGTTTCAATATTATTTTCTGGTCCACTAATAACTAAATAACTATAAAAACTATGGTAAACAGGATGAAATAGTGGCAGTATGCTTAGTAAGTCTTTCTTCTTTTGTGGGTTAATGGAAACTGATCCATTATGTGCAAATTGTATATATTTTTTATTGCAGTTACTTCCATAATATTTATGATTTATTTATTTATGTTAAATATGAAATTAACACCTCGGAGCCTTCTAGTCATATTATGCCAAGTTCACTCCTAGAGTCTATATTTTTAAATATCCCATATAGACCAGGGAATTAACGAACTTCCCAAGACACTCGTTGACACATGTATCTAGGGGTATCTAGAGGGGATATTCAGATGATGACAGCTGAGTGACGAAATAAAGACCCCCGAATACCGATTTAGTCCAATCTGTAGAAAAATAAACGTGCGATAATTGGTAAATTTTTGAAAACAGCTCTTTATAACATCCTTATAATATCTTAAGATAAAATGAACAGAATGTTGAATGTCAGCACATAAAATAGCTATTTGTATAACACGGAAGCAAAGTGCTACTTTTCCTTCTGAGAATAAAGTTTACTACCTGACTCATTGCGGAGGCAGTGATCATTCAAGGGAGAAAAAGGCACATTTCTCCCATCTTATAGATATGATTTTTCCACCTCCCTCAAATAACAAGTCATTTTTTCATTTTTAAATAATTTATTTATATAACTAACAAACAAAATTTATTAGACAACTTAAACTAACAAGTAGGTACAGTATACTGTTACGAGAAATAATGACGCATAATATCTAAACTGTAAACATCCTTTCTCATTCAAGTATTTTCCAGATCATATACCTGCCGGCAGAAATTTCTGGACTTCTATGCTAAAAGACCTGTTTGGCTCCACGACGATCGGATAAGTTCTAGAAGGTCTTTATATGTATATATATATATATATATATATATATATATATATATATATATATATATATATATATATATATATAGGACATTTTATTTAAAGGGACAGTTAGTTTTTAAACATCGCGTCGAGTTTCGAATTGTAACGCGTATTGTAATAAATGTAAATAAATTATATAATTATTAGTGTGAAATAAATTAGTTATAGTGTACAAAATAAAGACTTTAAATAAACTTGTAAGTGTTATAAGTGTAGAACCTTTGATGATAAATAAAGACAATAAATTAGATTAATAAAAATATAACAAATGGTGTCAAAAGTGAAATATAAAATAAATAGTGAAAATGACTACGATTTATGAGCTCACAGTTACGAATTTAAGAAGACATCTCGAGGATAGGGAATTAGCTTCTACCGGAAAAAAGGCTGAGTTAGTCGAACGACTAAAGAACGCTTTGGAGGAAGAGGCTTTAGATCCGAAAACTTATATATTTGAAGATAAACATGATGCTGTCATCTCGTTGATTTCGAAATTAGAGAACAAAGTTTCTGATGATATTTCGACAGTTTCTTCTGATGTAGCCAAAGTTTCTGGTGATAGAGCCAAAGTTTCTGGGGATGTAGCTAAAGTTTCTGGTGACATTGCATCATTAGAAGACAAAGTTTCTAACGAGATTTCTTCTCTGGAAAGCAAAGTTTCTGCTAACATCTGTTTGGAAATCTATAAATCACTTCTGAGATGTCTGCCCTCGACGATAGAATATCGTCGTTAAAAGACCAAGTTGCTGCCGATATGTTGGCCTTCGAAGAAAAGATATGGAAAGAGATGGAAAGGAAGATGGAGGAAACAGGTACAGCAGAGAGAGGAAACAATCCAATTACAGTAGAGACAAAAGAAGAAGAGACGAAATGTAAGTTGGAAACACGGCCGAAATTTGACGAAAGTGGAGGTTCTGTTCATGTGAAAGTCCCAACTTTCGACGGAAAATCGTCATGGAACAACTACATGAAACAGTTCGAATCAGCTGCAAGAGCGAATGGATGGTCTGAAAAATAAAAGGCTGTAAACCTGACTATCGCTCTTCGAGGAGATGCCTTAGATGTGCTTTAGACCATAGCCGTAGAGGAGACGGATGATTTCGAACAAATGAAGAAGATGTTAAATATGCGATATGGCCACGAACATTTGGAGCATGTATATCAGTCGCAGCTTAAAAATCGAAGACAGAAGAAAGATGAGGCCCTTCAAGAATATGAAGTAGATATTGCCAGATTACTACGATATGCTTATCCAACAGCTCCCGAAGACATGATGGAAAAATTGGCCGTTCAAACATTTATTGATGGTCTTCGTGATCATGAAATGCAGAGAACACTGCGATTAGCTTGTCACAAGACGCTGGTTGACGTCTTATCCGCCGCGCTCGAAAACGAGTCAGCTACGCAGGCCTCTGGCGGGTACAGTAAAGTTAGGACTGTAAAAGAGGAAGGAGATGAAGATAAACTTGACTAGCTCGTTAATATGATGAAAAGTATTATATGCAAGAAAACGAAGACCATAGAATCAAGAAACTCACCATCAGGAAAACTAGAACGAGTCAGCCTTAAGGGGGCAGCTTCGACCCGGAATTTTTCCAAAGACCCTCTCATACTAATAGCTTCTTTGAAATATCGTGAAGATAGTGTATATGTAGATGGAGAAATAAATGGTAAAAGGCATACGTTGTTGCTGGATACCAGAGCGACCAGAACCATTATACGCCCGACAGTTATAAACAGCCGTAAGAAACCGTTACCGACGAGGTTGCGACTTCGGACCGCTACAGGTGAAAATGCCAACATTCATGGAGAAATCCAGGTACAATTGGGAATTGGAGCAGAAAAGTTCGTCCATACTGTTATAGTTGCTGACATCGAAGAGGATGTTATATTAGGAATGGACGTAATGAATATGCATGGATTTCAATTGGATTTTAAGAATAAGGTAATCAAAGTGCATTAAAGAAGATGCAAGCAGCCATTAAAGAAGATACAGTCGTGCCTACGAGAAGCGAAACGATCATAGTAGCGCGGCTAAAGGGAATTGTGGACGAAGGGACACCTGTTACGATGGAGCCTTGGAACCATGACGACGAGGTTGGCCCGTGGAATCATAATTGGAAAGGAATTAGTGACTTCGGCTAAAGAAATTCCTGTGAGACTTCTTAATGTCAATGACTACCCAGTGACAATCAAGAAAGAGACAAAAGTAGGAACTTGTGTACCTGTGACATCCATAATCCGTCAGGCGACAACATCTGATAATTCCAACGACAAATTCGACCAAATGGTTGCAATTGCGGGTCAGTCTCTAAATCAGATGAAGAAAAGGAAATTAAGGGAATTTCTTCGGCAGTATCATGATATTTTCGTACCGAAAGGAGGAAAGACGGGAAGACCTACCGTTGTTAAGCATAAAATTGATACTGGTAATTCTAAGCCAATTCGTCAAACAGCTCGACGATTACCACAGTCGAAAAGAGAGGAAGCTGAAACAATTGTTCAGGAAATGAAGAAAGACTGGGTGATAGAACCTTCTACGAGCCCATGGGTCTCTCCGGTGGTCCTGGTTAAGAAGAAAGACGGAACGACGAGGTTCTGTGTGGATTACTGTTTGCTGAACAACGTTACCAAGAAAGATAGTTATCCTCTGCCTCGGATCGACGATACATTGGACACATTGGCTGGAAGTAAATTGTTTTCTACTTTGGATTTAAAGTATGGATACTGGCAGGTAGAAATGGACCCAGTAGATAAAGAGAAGACAGCCTTCACCACAGGATCTAGATTGTGGCAATTTAACGTTATGCCATTTGGACTCTGTAATGCTCCTGCGACATTTGAGAGGCTTATGGAAAATGTGTTGAAAGGGGTTATCTTGGAAAACATGCCTGGTTTATCTAGATGACATAATCGTCTTGGGGGAGACATTTGAAGATCATCTGAAGAATTTAGAAAACGTTTTTAATCGACTTAGAGCTGCCCAATAATTGATGTTGAACCCCAAGAAGTGCCAGCTATTTCAAGGTAAAGTCAATTATCTGGGTCATATAGTCAGTAAAGAAGAAGTGGCTGTGGATAAGGGAAAAATCGATTCCATTAAGGAATGGACAGAACCAACCGACAAACATCAAGTAAGAAGTTTTGTTGGACTAAGTACTTACTACCAGAGGTTTATTAAGAAGTTTGCAGATATCGCTAAGCCATTAACGCGACTTACAGAGGAAGCAAGAGATTACCGCTCGGATACAGACTGCCAAAATGCCTTTGAGACCTTAAAAAAGCATTTAATCACAGCACCAATTTTAGAATATCCACTGCCAGAAGGAGAGCTCATCTTAAATACAGATGCAAGTAATGTGGGAATTGGAAGAGTGCTATCTCAGATTCAAGGAGGACAGAAAAGAATCCTTGAATATTTTAGTAAAGTTCTCTCAAAACCTGAGCGGAATTATTGCGTTACGAGAAGAGATCTAGCAGTAGTGAAATCATTAGAGCACTTCTATCAATACCCCTACGGAAGGAATTTTTAATCCGAACCGACCATGCCGCTCTTAAGTGGTTGATGCAGTTTAAGAATCCAGAGGGTCAGATAGCCAGATGGATCGAACGACTCCAAGAATACGATTTCAAGATTGAGCACCGGGCCGGAGTTAGCCACAGACACGCTGATTCTCTTTCCAGAAGACCATGCCCAGCAGAGTGTTCCCACTGAAACAAAACGGAATCCAAGGAAGCAGCAGTGCTAAGAACAACGATGGTCAACGACGATTGGACGCCTACTAAGATAAGGGAAGAACAAGAGATGGATCCAGTTATACAAAAAATTCGAAAATGGAAAAAGGAAAACCTCGACCACCTTGGCAAGAAATATCAAACCTATGCTCAGTAGTTAAGACGTATTGGGCCCAGTGGGACTCATTTATAATGGAAAATGGCTTGCTCAAACGAGTACTGGAAAATGATGACGGTTCAGAGAAGAGAAGACAGTTAGTGATCCCAAAGAGCAGATTAGCCGAAGTAATTCGTCAGTTACACGACAGTCCATTAGGAGGGCATTCTGGTGTAAAGAAAACCATTCAGCGAATTCGGGAACGGTTTTATTGGATGAACAGCTCCGACGACGTAAAGGACTGGTGTAACAAATGTACTATTTGTGCTACGAATAACGGGCCTCACCGAAAAAGGAAAGCTCCTATGAGGCAATATAATGTTGGAAGCCCATTTGAAAGAATAGCTTTGGACATCGCTGGGCCATTTCCAGAAAGTGAAAATGGAGGCAAGTACATGTTGGTAGTAATGGATTACTTCAGTAAGTGGGTCGAGATTTATGCACCTCCAGACCACCAAGGCCGCCACCGTTGCAGATAAGTTGATCCAAGAATATATCAGCCGATTTGGAGTGACTTTGGAGATCCATAGTGACCAAGGAAGGAACTTTGAAAGCAATCTATTCCAAGGAATATGTTAGACTAGGCATGAAGAAAACAAGAACTACCGCGTATCATCCACAATCGGATGGTATGGTAGAACGAATGAATAGGACAGTTGGCAAGTATTTGACAAAGATGGTGTCCGATCATCAGCGAGACTGGGACCAACATCTTCCGTTCTTCACAATGGCCTACAGATCTCCTGTTAACGAATCAACAGGCCACACACCAGCCAGAGTCCTATTCGGACGCGAGTTGCGACTACCTGCGACTACCTATCATGCGAAAGCCGATGATAGTACACCATAACCGGCTGGAGTCTTTCGAAGGTGACCATGACGTAGATGAAGAAGTGGAAGTAAACCAAGTCCAAGATGTATCTGACCTCACGTTTGAGGAATTCATGGGTGCCTATCATTCATGAAAATGAAAAACTTTTTGAGGAATTATTATTACTACTACATAAAAATGAAGACCTTGATCAGTTCAATTTTTGACATTTCTCGTTTTTAATACCACTTTGTAACTTTAATTACATGGTTTTTAAGAGGAACACAATACAGAGTAATAACTTGATAAGTCAAAAGATATAAGTGTTTGAAAAAACCCTGTATAGGGAAAGAACTTGACATGTCCATTCCGAACAGGGGAAAACGTTGATAGATCCAGGTAATCCTAATAGTTTTCAACAATGGCATACGACATGGAAATCTGGAATTATATTTTAAAATGTTTTTTATGACTATTTCACTAGAATATTTTTAACTGATAAAACGTCGTAGCAACCAACGCCACGTTTCCTACTGATAAAACTCCTTCTTGCCCGTGATCTCTCAACGACAAAATTATGACAGACCCGTCACTAAGGTGTCTGGTAATTCTATTGTATGAGGCGTAATCAATTTTGGACAGATCTAATGCATCCAGACAAAAAATCAAGATTTGGATGCCAGTCAGGTGAAGAAATCAAAAAATTGATTTCGGAAAATGTCCCATTGAACACGCAGTGTTCACTCTGAGATAGCGCGTGTTGCAGGGGTCCTGAAGTTCTATTTGGACTCAATTTTCGGAGTTCCTATGGGTGAGAAATTTTACGCTTGAAAGATGTACGGAACGAAGAAAGATAACAGAACTAGCAAAAATTCTCGAGGATTATGCCTTTAACATGAAAAAAGGCAACGGGGAAGACTAACTCTGAGATACGCGTAAGTTAATGTGGAATACTACAGCAAAAATGGTACAAGAAAAATATTTTACGGAGTACGGCATAAAAATAGACCCTTTCACAGATATATCTTTCAAATATGCAAGATTGGCCAGAGATACCAAGCGGAGGCAGCTTTAAAGTGTTAAAAAAAAAAGAAATCTGAGTTCAAAAGCATTATCCACCGAAGAACTATTAAAAAGCATCCATAGCTACGACAGAAAAAACCCCCAATGAAGCACAAAACAGTTTTTTTCACCTTTGCTCATTTTAACTTGTTTGGTGAGGCAGTGAGGCCGTAAACTGCAAGATTTACTTTTTCCAGAAGGAATATGATGTTATGGGAGAATCTACTAGCCGAATTGAATACAACAACATTTTTTCAACAAATCAAGGCGGTTTGAAAAGTTTGGTAAGCAGCAAATGGCTGGTAAGAAATTCATCAAACGAAAATTTGCCCAGTTAGATTATTTTAAAGATTTTATCAGACAGATTCTTGCTTACCGTTCACCCCAACTGAAAGGATGGATCTTGGTTCAAAAACTGTCCACTTGGAATCAACACCTTGTTTAATTGGACAAAAACATTAGCTGAAAAAATTGGAATAGACACAAAAAACATAAAATAAACCATTCTTGTCGATCGTCAGCTGTGTCACCATTGTTCAAGCAAGGTATTTCTGAACAGGAGTTAATTAAATTAACGGGTCACTCAAATAAAAAGTCTCTAAAACCATATCTGCTGCTGGATTATAGTCACCACCAGAAGTTGATCGAAAATCTCAGAACAACAAATCCGAGTTCCCAAATGCTGCAGGCCAATAATACACAAAATCATGCTTTGGTAGAAAAGAATGGGCAATGGGCAATGGGTATAGGTTATAATAATTGTACATTTAATATTGTTAACAAATAAATAAAGATTATGTTTCGTTGATATGGTACATTAATTGTCTCGTGAAATAGTCTCATCATTCGAGAGAAAATCATTTACCGGCAAAACTTTCTTCTGGTTTTATCCAAGTTTGTTGCCTTTTGGCAATTTTCGCTTATACAATTTTGACAAAATTAAATAAATAAAACTTTCATACCAGTCGAAAATATTGCCGGAAAAATTTTCTCTCTTACGATATTGTAGCATTTCTAAAATTCTCTATATATTTATTGAAATCCCTTCGTATTTGCTAAAGTATTGAAGAATATTTTTAGTTTATTTCAGTTCTCATCGTACAAGTTAAAATACCCAAAATGTATCTTCAATCCTCTTTGCGTTGATATTGATTGCTTCCTAAGGTCGAATGTAAACCATTTTAGAGTTGGTTTATTATTTCACAGATGGTTATTTCCTCGGTATTCTTTGATCGTTAAACAGCTCGATACTGCGTTTTAAATAAATATTGCTGTTTAGTGTTTTGTTGAGCGAATGAATTTAAAAGATAATTGCTCACTCTTGCTGAGACGTGGTCAAGAGCGGTAGGCTTCAGCGTTTTGTCCGAATTTTCTTCAGATACGTAAATGTTTTTTTATTGTTTCCTTGTTATGAAAATCTAGTGTTTTATAGCAGAATAGTAGCAGTTTAATAAGTAGTTGCAGTCTAAGTGAAATTTTGAAGTCTTTTAAAGATACGAGTTTTCCAAGGTTTGTGTTCCAGTGCCCAAATTTCCAATCTCAATTTTGTCTTGTCCTATCACAGTGGAGATGAATTTGTTCGAGTGGTACAGAGTTTGAGTTCCAGTGAAGTCTAGTTTCTACCCTCAGAATTTTTGCGTAAAAACCCCAGTGCAATCCACGTAACTTTTTTGTGTTAAAATTTAAAGTAAAGATAGACATTTTTTTAATAATAATAATTTGCTTTCATAAAAAAATTTTTTTAATAATTAATATTGTACTATCTAATCATATTTGACATTAGTTTGCTTTGTTTTTTATTTATTTGATAAGAAGGTAGTAAGAATTGCATGCAGTAACAATTTTTTTATAAGTTTTATAGCATCTCTCACTTGTAAACAGAATTTGTAACCGAATAGGACATATGTAATTTTTTTTTATTATTTTGGTATAAATCCTTGTAACTATTTATATCGTAAGTATTTTTGTATTGTTTATTTTTGTAACTGTATGTGGTGAGACAACAATAAATGTTTTTGTGTTTTTTTTCTAAACCATTTTGTTTACTTCTCTTAACTAACTCTCTAACCCCTCTTTTGAGTTTCATTTAAAAATATATATTTTCAATTTCTAATAATTATTTCAATAGTTTCAACTAGTTGTTGTAATCGTTATAATTTGGTACCTCGAAGCGGCGTCCATTTTAAATTGCTAAAGGTCTTTCTTGTGTTTTGTTTTGTTTGTTCCAAGAAACTTATGTAAGCACCCCTTTGTTTCATTTTTTGTAGTTGCTCAAATCCAACCCCCTTGCCATTCAACTTATCCACGACCCAGCTACTCCAAAGAAACCCTGAGTGCCGTTCGCATAAGTTTCGTTTATTTTGCTTGCCCTATCTGCACTCCCAGTAACCTGTCCCAATTTTCAACCTCTTATAGTAATACCCTATGTGGTAGGCAAAATATTTCGTTACAATATTATATAGGACAATATTTTTATTTGATACTTTTTGCATTAAATATTTGCTCTATTTCAGTTTTATTTTTTACAAAAACAGAGAGCCAATGATTTTATAGGAAAATAAACGTGATAAGTCCTTCTTTATAGGCGAAAAACTTGTTGAAAGCACATGTAGATGAATAAAAAGCAATTAATACTATTAATATCCGATGTAAATTAAAAAAAAACTTAAAACGTAAACCAACAGTCAATATAACAAATTTTTATCTTTTTATTACTGATTAATTGTAAGTTGTGTTTTAAACAGAGTTTTAAACTTTAAAAATGTTCTTCTGAATGTGACATCAAGTTATTTTCCTGTGGTCTTCAAGTATACTGACCAACAAGAAAATCCGTTTAAACAATAAACAATTAAACGTATCTCGAAAAGAAATTGACCGATCAGATCTTATGAAATGTCATTCGATTTGTAATTAAAAGAGCTACAATAATTGAGCTCTAATCTTGTTCACAATTTTTACCACCACTTTCATAACGTTGTTTAGTTTCAGGAAATGTCCACATAATGCTTGCTGATGGATAATGCAGTGGTAACAGAGAAATTGCGGAAAAGTTTCATCTTTACGACATAACGCCACCAGACCCTTATCACAACCCACCATAGCTGGAGCGCCATCGGTTGTCAAGCCTACCATTTTCGATATTGGAATTTTCTCGGAAGAAATAATATGGAGCGCCATCGGTTGTCAAGCCTACCATTTTCGATATTGGAATTTTCTCGGAAGAAATAATATGTTTTAAATGAGAAAACAACTCCTGTCCAGTAGTGTGTCCTTTCAGTAGAATGAACTTCAAAAGATCTTCTTTAATCGTAAAATCACTAAAAACCATCTTGACGAACACGGCCACCTGGGCAGTGTCAACGACATCTGTTGATTCATCCAGTTGAAGTGAAAAATAAACACAGTTATCTAAGTCAGTTCTTAACTGTAAAAAATATCATTGCTCATTACTTCTACACGTCTCATCACTGTATTAACAGAAAGCTGCATAGATTTTATAGCTGAATCTATCTCGTCTTTATTTCTAAAGTTGGCGAATAACGAATCAGCAGCTTCTAAAAACGCGTGTTTTATCATTTCGTGCATTGCATTTTGTGCAATTATCTGGGACACACGGTACGATACTTCAGTTGCAGCCTTATTTTTGTCGACTGTTCTTAAAAATATTGATTACTCTGAGATAGCG
>NW_027313504.1:0-21305 GCF_040954645.1 Diabrotica undecimpunctata | reverse complement strand
CGCGCTATCTCAGAGTCATCAGGCCCCGATGAGAATTTGTTTGGAAGTTTTCTTAATTCATTAAACACTGATATAGTGTCAACTTGAATTAGGTTTACAGGGTCAATGTGTCTGACACAGTTTTCAAAATCTGGAATGGGACCACCTTTATCATTCTCATACACTAGAGAAGAAAATGATATTATAGCCACCTTTACAGACGATACTGCTATCCTAGCAGTAGGTAATACCAGCGAAGAAGCAGCAGAAAAACTACAGTTGTCAATAAAAAAATTCAGAATTTGAATAAACTAAAAAATGGAAAATCAAACTAAATCAATCTAAATCAATTCACGTTAATTTTACAAATAAAAATCCAATACATACCAATTAGAATAAATGATACCCAAATATCATTATCATCTGCAGCAAAACACTTAGGTATCATCCTTGATGCAAGACTTTGCTTGAAAGAAAGCCATATTAAAAAGAAAGGGGAAATAAAAATATATTAGCGGATGGGAAGACGTTCAGCATTGTCCATACATAAAAAACAACTGTTACACAAACAAATACTGTGACCAGTAGGACGTATGGTTGCTAACGCTGGGGCCGTGTCAATTCAAGCAATATCCAGATCATCCAGAAATTTCAGAATAAAGTATTATGGAACATAGTTGATACTCTGCACTCTGATCTTCTATTTACTCATGGTTTTCGATTCGTTCTTTTATCAATCGACCATACAACCTCCCCAATGAGCTAATAACGCTTACACACTGAATTTTTTTAATTTCTTGTTGTCTCCATTTTGTGGATAGAGCTTATACACACCAAGCTCAAATCTTCTAAAATATTTTCTTGTTTGATTAGACATTTATTAAAGATCTCCGCTAATAATTTTATTAATATTGAATTTTAATAATTCAATGGGGATGTTTCCACGTCTTGTGGCTTTCTTGATTTTATTTCCTTTAAGGTTAGCTCGTTTACACCGACTGATCGTACTTCGTCTTCGTCTATTGGATATGTTCTTAAGTTTCTGTAATTTATTTAGCAATGTGTTCCATTAATAGAGATTTGTAATATTCTTCTAATATTATAAAAACAGTAATAAATATATATATATATATATATATATATATATATATATATATATATATATATATATATATATATATATATATATATATATATATATATACTACGCCTGTGTTGGGCAAACACCTGCGACTTGTCATCTTCGGTTATCAGTTCCCCGGAGGTTATGCTAAGCTCTAGCTGGTGGTAGAACTGTAAATTTTACATTTTGTGGAGTGTCTGCTGGGGAGAACGGAGGATTTCTGTGCTGTCGACGGAATAGAAAGTAGAACGGATACGTACTGAGTGCATTTTCTTACTGAAAGTACAGGAAGGCTATATAAAATACTAAGTGCTGCAAGGAATAAATCCTCTTTAAAGAAACAATGAAATGCATTCGTCTTGTGTATATTGCGCTTGTATGACGGAGATGCCGAGACGGAAATGGATGTATAATCAATAACACACAAATTTATAATAAAAAAAACCAAAAACTAAGTGATATTTTTTCAGAAATAGTAGCCTTATTTACACCAGCGGCGTCCAAATCTATAATTTACTACAAAAATGCCTTAATTTTTTTTATTTAATTTCATTTACATTTTCCATTTCATATACATTTAGCCTCCAAATTTAAAATATTTCATATCTTATATATGTCATCCTTTCATTTTGATATATTTCTTATCATTTGTTATGTCTCCTCTCATTTCCATATATTGCGTTTTTGTTTGGTTTATTGGTATATTATAGTCCGTATCTTTTCGATTTTTCTTCAAATTTCTGGAAAACTTTTTCTACGTGTTTTCGTTCTCGCTAGTATCACTACGTCATCCGCGTACGCCATGTACTATTTCTTGCTATTGAGAATAGTCCTGTTTGTCCTCATATTTGATCCGGGCCCTCCAGGATCCGCTATCAACAAATCAGCCAACAAGGGTCATTGTCACTAGTCTTATAAGCTTTTCTGGTATTTCTAATGTTTCCACGGCCTCATACAACATCCTTCGTTTAAAATCGGTAAATAGCATATGTAATTCCAAGTTTTGTAAGGAGCTGTCTCTCGCAAATTAGTCAGTAGATATTTATATATTCAACGATTATGTTTACCCGTACAATTTTTACATGAATTTGGGTAAAATACGCTAATTCTTCTTTTGTAAATAGCTTAGTATGGTACGGTAGGACAATAGCAGGGAATTCCGATATCTGTGATGTCAAGCACCAGCTTTAAACATCAATAAACAGTCGCAAGCTAGTCGTAGAAGATACAAGAACTCAAAGTATCTTCTCTCTCATGAAAGACTTAATAGATAAAATCCACAAGGAAAATAATTCCTGCAGCTGGCTGTATACCACGTATCACAAAAAGAGGTTAATCTTTGTATATGGGTATATTTTATAAAAACCCTAAAAAGGGCTACATTAAAAACACGAACGTTTTCGGAACAACAGTTCCATCATCAGGTTAAAATACAGGTTACCATGCCTGAACCACCAAAATATTTGGGTAAAAACCCTTTAAAATATATTGTGTTACCAAAGATAGTACATTATGTTGATAATATTATTTTTGATGTTTAATATTTTAATTAAATTTTACTTCAGGTAACATACACCCATGCTTTAAATGAGTTCCAGTGTCCGGAGAGTAAACCTCTTCAAACGAACTTCCAAACTCCAAAGCAAAGTTACCAGCTGAAGTCCGTTTGAACATCAAATAATATTATCAACATAATGTACTATCTTTGGTAACACAATATATTTTAAAGGGTTTTTACCCAAATATTTTGGTGGCTCAGGCATGGTAACCTGTATTTTAACCTGATGATGGAACTGTTGTTCCGAAACGTTCGTGTTTTTAATGTAGCCCTTTTTAGGGTTTTTATAAAATATACCCATATACAAAGATTAACCTCTTTTTTTTTACTTAATAGATAATCGCAATTAGTAGCGCAGAAGGCACAAATTCTCGCGTTTCTCGTCGTGATATAAGTACTTACTTATATCACGACTCAGAAAGTTTAAATTTATATCGATCCGCTAGTAACAATAGCACCCGGTACTGGTAAGTGTAATATCGTAACAAGTTGCGGCATATCGAGGCAAGGGATACCCAAGAACCAGGCAGATAAGGTAAGGACATATGTCTTATGAGCTCATATAATATTTACCTGTAAAGGTCTGAAGAAAGGAAATATCATACTGTATTAGTGCGCAGAACGATAATATATATATATATATATATATATATATATATATATATATATATATGTATATATAATATAATAAACATAAGAAAATGACGAAGGACGAGTTTTTATGTGTTTAAAACTTACTATTTTCATTTTGAGAAGATGGGGGGAAGTCAAAAGGGGACTAGGGACAGTAGAAGCTTTATTTTCGTTAAAAAATTACTACAGTCACAGAACATTGGTTAACGGAATATTCAGCTTTTACGGAAACCATACTGTTACCAATACAATCAAATAAACATAGAATGAGAACGAATTTCAGAGAATGCATGATAGACACGTGATTTCGGCTACTTTTGACCACTTACGACCCGTGATTTGCAAGTTATCATCATCATCATCATTGGTGCTACAGCCCTATAAAACAGCCTCAAACTTCCAAGTCTATTACGCCAGTCAGTTCTATCCATTGCCAACTGTTACCAGTTTGTTGCGCCTATTTTCCTACCATCCTCATCTACTCATCCCTCCATCTGAGTTTTGCTCCCTTGCCTACCCTACTTCTACTTCCCAGAGGTGTGTGACATAAGGATTCTTCTAGGAGGGTTGTTCTGCTGTGATCTTGGCAGATGTCCTGCCCATCTTAGTCTTCCTATTTTTATTAAGGGATACTACGGCTTTACCACCAAATATATGTTTATATCTGTGATATATCTCGTAGTTGTACCTCCTTCTCACAAACACCGAATGCCACCGAATATTCTTCTCAGAATCCTTCGTTCAAATATAAGCAGGAGGTTTTCATCTGCCTTGGAAATGTCTCCGACCCATATGCCAACACTGGTTGTATAAGGGTTTTGTATATGATTATTTTTGTTTTTTGACTTCAGTTTCTGCTTCTCATATGTCTACTCAGTCCAAAATAGCATTTGTTTGCTAGGATTATTCTTCGCTTGATTTCTTCCATCATGACGTTCTCCTTGGTGATCAGGAAGCCTAAGTATGTGAATTTGTCCACCACTTCAAAGGTAGAGTTATCCACCGTGAATTGGTGGCCAATGTTTCTGGCTCTATTGTTGGGTGTTGATGCCAATATCTTAGTTTTCTTCTCATTTACTTGCAGGCCCATATTTTTTGAGGCATTTGACAAGGTGGTATACATTTCTTCTAGCTTGCGTGTTGTGCGTGCAACTAGGTCAACATCATCTGCATATGCCAAAATTTGGGATGATTTATTAAAAATGTTTCCTCTGTTGTCTATTTGGGCATCCCTGACCGCCTTTTCTAGAGCTATGTTGAAAAGGAGACACGCAAATTGCATCTCCCTGTCGCAGCCCAACATGCGTTTCAAATGCCTGTGATTGTTCGCCCTGTATTTCGACTTTGCAAACAACTTTACGCATTGTAGCCTTAACCAATCTTATAATGACCACCATAAAAATATTTGTGTACCTCTTCTAAATATGTAAAATTGTTCAGTGTATTCTTGTAAATAATTTTACAAGATGTTGTTTAAGTAACTTCTGAATGTCAACACTGCTTCACTACATATACCAATGGCATCATATTCTTGATTCTAAAGAAGTTAATTGCTTACATTCACACATTTTGCAGGATTTTCATATACTCAAGTTTTTAAAATACTTAACGGTATAAACTTATACTTAAAATAAAAAAAACTGAACCGATTGTAACTCTTAATTGAGAAAACAAAGATTGGACACACGAAAAAAGCTTCAACTTATTTCTACGCTTACTAAAGTCGTATTAACCAATTGTCATCCAACGCGCTATCTCAGAGTAATTAAACAATTCATCCTTTTTTAGCGAAAAACTTTTCCACAAAATCCTTAAATGCAAGCTGTCTGTCAGCTGCGCGGCAAAATACATCTTAATTAATTAACTACGGTAAGAAAAGGGAAAATGAGAATAAAAAGCGAGAAGCCTTCCTCAATTACGTCGCTGCCAATCCGTTGCCGTCATGTCGCCCATCGTGCCCTTCGTTTCAACTACAAACAGCCCGATACGATGCCAAAGGACGTCGTTATTCTATCTAGCGCTCATTCTGTTTTGCTCCATTTCAACGACGGCCCTTGTGAGTCATCAGCCGGTTGCCGTTACGAATGTCTTTGTGACGTCAGTCGCATCAAAAGATGTGGATGAATGGGAGAAAACTGCACTAAACTACTGAATTATCTGTCTATTCTATCATTATTTGCACTATTCTTTTATCTAATCCGTCTCAATCACTGACATCCATTTTGATATTTTTAAAACAGTTTCTTAAATTACGTAGCCGTATAAGAATAATATCTTTATTCGCTCATTATCAAAGCCACTACAGTAGAAAAGAAAGTGCTAGAAAATACCTAGGGGATGAGCTTTGCATTTTTACGAACTGTATTTGGCTCACTACAAAGAAAACAATGTTTATAAAAAATATGTTGCTTCTTCTTCTTCCTTCTTGTATTTAGGCTTTAAAGCCTGTTTCTTCTTCAATATTAGCCTCCTAAATTGTTTAAATTGTCGTACCATCTTTTTCTTGATCTGCCAATACTTCTTCGTCCATTTGGTGACTTATCTCGTGCTATTCGTACTATACTATCCTCTGCTGTTTTACTAATATGTTTGTTCCACGCCTGTTTCCGTTTTGTCACCCATCCATTTATGTCTTCTATATTACATGCTCTTCTTATGTTTTCGCTTCTCTTCCTATCTAACAGACTTTTCCCTGATATTCGTCGGAGTATTTTCATCTCTGTTGTTTCTAGTAGTCATCTCGTTTTAGATGTGTCAGGTCTTGTCTCTGTCGTGTATGTTAATATAGGTCTAATTGCTGCTTTATAGATTCTTGTTTTTGTGTCTTGTTTTATGTGTCTGTTCTTCCAGATTGTGGTATCAAGAGATCCCGCCATTTTACTTGCTTTTAAGCTTTGTTGTCGTACTTCTTCTTCAACATCTCTGTAACTAGTTATATCTATTTCCAAATATCTAAACCTTGCTTCCTGCTTCATTATTTTCCCATCAATTTCGCTTTTACATCATAGTGGGTATTTAGATGTTGTCAAGTATGTTGCTAAAAGTTGGTATTATCGTGACATCTTTAACACATTTAGCGCCACGCTGTAATTGGTTATTCACTCCCTGGGACCAAACATATGAAATGCCTTTTTTTCTATAAATCTATTTTGTAACTGATAATTATTATATTTTAAACCATACTTTCTTTTTCCAACTTTGTTTTTTGTGATTTTTTTAATGTCCACCAGTGGTCACGTGGTCCCAGGATGTAATTTTACAGTGTGGGACCAAATGTCCACCAGTGGTCATGCATTTTATTGTTTCTTTTGTTGCAGATTTTAAACAATAATGGCAAAAAGAGGTCTTACAGAAGAAGAATTGCTTCGACTCCACTGCAGATCGGAATTACTCATATGAAGGAAGCTCCTATTCAAGTTAGGATGAATTAGCTGTATCTGATGTCGAGGACGAAGCTGCTGAAGTTGTTCCTCTGGCCGATATTATACCCGAGACCAAGTGGGAGCCTGTGGCAGGAGACAGATTGAAATTTAATTTTCTTGCTGCTCACACCGGTGTACACGAAAATATAATCCAGAAACTTCGTGGTGCATCTCCTATAACTTATTTTGAACACTTCATAGACGATGAGATTATCCCATTGTTAGTGGAAGAAACCAATAGATTTGCTGCGCAAAGAAATACTGCGAATGATGCTGCCCCAGCAGGAAGCCAAACTCCAAGACTTAATAAATGGGTTGACACTGATCCTATAGAGATGCGCAAGTTTTTGGGTATCGTTGTATGGATGGGACTTATGCATTTGCCAAAATTGAGGGATTACTGGAGCACAAAAAATTTATGAAAATGGAATTCCAAAAATAATGAGCCGCAATAGATTTGAGATGTTACTTTCGATGTTTCATCTATCAAATAATGAGCAGCCAATTAATCCAGAAGACAGGTTTCACAAAATCTCAAATTTTTTGAACTTACTAGAAAAGAAAT
Source organism: Diabrotica undecimpunctata (assembly GCF_040954645.1). NCBI lineage: Eukaryota > Metazoa > Arthropoda > Insecta > Coleoptera > Chrysomelidae > Diabrotica > Diabrotica undecimpunctata. The sequence continues at coordinate 14,025 of NW_027313504.1, read as the reverse complement.
TCAAAGAATCGTATAATCCCGAAGAAGAAGTTTGTATTGACGAAAGCAACGTACCATTTCGAGGACGTATTTATTTCCGACAGTACATTCCTAATAAAAGGCATAAGTATGGGATAAAGGTTTTCAAACTCTGTGTTTCTGGAGGCTATACATGGTCGTTTAAAGTCTACACAGGCAAAGAAAGAGCAGACGATGTATCAGTTGCCGAAAAAATTGTCACGACACTGATGGAGGGACTTTTTGATACAGGTAGAACTTTATATACCGATAACTGGTACACTAGTGTTTTGCTGTCTAATAGTCTCATTCAACGGCAAACACATTTAGTAGGAACCCTAAGGACAAACAGAAAATATAATCCCCCAGATGTGGTAAAAACTAAACTGAGAAAGGGTGAAGTCGTGGCCCAACAAAACGAAAATAAAACAGTTGTCTGCAAATGGAAAGATAAAAGAGATGTTCTTATGCTCAGTACCAAACATGACGACTCTATGGTGACAGTAACTCGCAGAGGAGGACAAGAAGTTAATAAACCAGCGATAGTTGTAGATTACAACAAAGGAAAAGCTTTTGTCGACCAGTCTGACCAGATGGCATCTTATGCGCCATACGTGAGAAGAACCGTCAAGTGGTATAAGCGACTCGCTTTTCATTTTGTTACTGCAACAGCTATGGTAAATGCTCTGCATCTATATAACAAAATTAATAATAACAAAATGGGCATAATAGAATTCAAAGAGGCTTAGAATATCATCGAGGCTTTGGTTTATCAAGATTTAAATCCAATTCTATCAAGGCCTTCCACTTCCAAGATAAAACATTTCCTGAAAGAATACGAGGGACAAAAGAGGGTTACCAGAAAAAGGTGCAGTGCATGCTACAAGACTATGTCTCAGCGACAAAATCCAGCTTATGCTCGTAAAAATGCGAAAAAAATAAATACATATTGCGATACATGTAACCTGCCAATGTGCCTCGAATGTTTTCAAAAACATCTGGCAACTATCTCATTTCCAAAAGTTTAATTTTTATTATTTTTGTTGTATTACGTTAACATTGCTGGTTTTTTAATGTTTTGCTCACTTTGTTCGTTTATTTGTATTAATATTAGGATAAAATTCCATTTATTTTTGTAATATACTATCTAAAAATACAAAATTGTATCAGTTTTTTGCACGGCTCAAAATCACAACTGATACATTCATTCTGCTCAGTCCATGTAAAATTCTGTTGTTTCCTGGGACCACTGAATACGTCAACATACGTCAAACTAATATAAATCGTGTCCACGGGTGACCACGGTGACTTGAAGCAACCGACATCAAATGCTCACCGGTGGGCACTCGGTCTTAATTGAAATAATGAAAATGCCCACCGGTGGGCACATGGCGCTAAATGTGTTAATAAATGTTTCAATTTGTCATTTAAGGCTCCCGAAGTTGACACATGTGATTCTTGCGACGCGTTTTCTGCCCAACTAAAACTGGACTTAAATCCAACAGATAAAGTCCTCATTCAGTCCGAATTTAACAACCATCTTGCCGAATCAAAAAACAGATATGACCTGAAAAAAGCAGATACTAAGGCTTTAAAATATAAGACTCATTCTCATAAGGTTTTGACAGAAGACCTACAAAAATGTTTGCCAACACCTCTACTTTCGACCGGCCTCAATTTTTACAACAGAAAGTTGTAGACTCTTAATTTTACCATTCACGAATCTTCTGATTTGTCAGTCCACTGCATAATATGTGATGAAACAAAAGAAGATAGGTGATAAAATGAGATCGCTTCTGCTATATTAAAATGGGCTGATAATAATATCCCTCAATCAGAAATTGAGAAAATAACACTTTGGACCGACAATTGTTACGGCAAAAACAAAAATAAAACTGTCATAATGTGCTTTTTTGGATTACCCATACATTACTCTCAGATCAAGGAAATTAATCAAAAATTTTATTAACAGACTATACACACATGGAAGTGGACACAATTCATGCTCTGATAGAGAAAAAAAGAAAAAAGGCAACAGCTGGTTCGTAGCACATCAGACAAATATTCTGTATACAACATGGACTTGGAGGATTTTAAGAAATTCGATGATCTGTTTATTGGAAAAGTAATAGTTTCCAGTTCCTTTTGTTTCCAGAAAAGTAGACTGTGAAAAGGCACCTGTTCTCATCTCATAATGTGTTCATTTACAACTAAGAAAAGAAAATCAAAGACAGTTCTTTGTCAAATTATCTTTTAATCAAGATTTTAAAAGTATGGACTTGGTATGATCCCAAAGAAGCAACATATTACCCTGGCCTAATGATCTTAATGTTTTAACAAATCAATTCCATTCCATTAGCAAATAAAAGTATGGCGATATTATGTCCTTATTGCCATTTGTACCAACCGTAGGTCATACGATAATAATCATTGTTCTAGCTGTATGTTAGGCTAATAAATACAGTATTTTATACAGTGTCACAAAACAAAGTGCCTTATGATTAATAACCACCATCGCTATTATTATAGGACATGCTTGGTGGTAAAGGACACTACGTCTGCTACTGATCAAAAATATAAATTTTTTAACCCATTTAAGGCCACCGTTCTTTTAAAAGACCTCGCTACAAAGATGCCTGTAACTTAATTATTTTGCTAGTTGTTAAGAGATGGCGTGCTGTGTCGTTTAAAAAGAAGCCATTTTATTAAAAAAAATTAACAATTGTTTTATGAATCTGGTGTTTACTGTAGAATTTTTGGGGTTACCTGAAAGACTGTTTATAGTTTCCAAACATGACTGATAGAAGGTGAGTAAAATATATTGTTTAGATCTCTAATTTCAAAGATATTTTATGTATGTATTTAAAATGCCTTTAATATTATATGTAAGGAGTTATATAATAGAAAAGCTATTATTATTTTTGTATATTGGTCATCAAAGTTTGGTGTTCTTTATAAAAAACGGTGGCGTTTTTCGTTATACTAAGTACGAATATTTTTTTAGGTATTGGACAAAACCTTTGAGTCTAAGTGAGTTGATGGATGAGATAGAAAATCTGTCAGATAATAAACTTCCTGATGAAATAATTATTTTTCCAACCAAAGATGGGGAAGAGACTGACGAGGACAGCGGTGATGAAAATGCTGTGGAAATAAGTAACTTGCCAGGAAATCAACTACGAGTAGAGGCAGAGATAGTCATAAATGATCCAAAAACCCATACCAAATCCGATATAAATGAAGATAAAAACAACATCCCTTTGTCGGACTCTAAAAAGAATACGTCAAAGTCTAACAAACAAGTAGCTCCTACAGTAAATGTGAAAGAACAGAAGAGCAAACGCCCCAAAAACTATCGATGGACCAAGAGAGATATACATAGCAAGATATCAAGATGGAGTATAATAGAAGGTCCAAAAAACATCGTTTCCCCGGTAGATACTTTTTTCCTATTTTTTGATGATACAATTATACAGATGCTTGTTGAATTTTCAAATATGTACGCCAATTTACATAACCGTGAAGGCGATATTACAACTAATGAAATTAAATGTTTTATTGGGATTTTATTATATAGTGGATATATGAGTGTTCCTAGATGAGATATGTACTGGGAAAAATCCCCTGATTCTACTCACGACCTTGTGGCTAATGCAATGTCTCGAAACCGTTTCAGATTTATCGTACAGAATATTCATTGCTGTGACAATGCAAAATTAGATACACAACGCGCTATCTCAGAGTTTCGACCACTGATTGACGTAATGAATCAAAAATTTCTCGATTTAGCACCACAAGAAGAACACCACAGATTGGATGAGTCAATGGTTCCGTATTATGGAAAACATGGATCCAAGCAGTTTATCCGTGGTAAACCTATCAGATGGGGATATAAGTTTTGGATGGGGACTACTAGGCTAGGTTATGTGGAGTGGTTTGATCCATATCAGGGATCTTCATCCACTATTCAAGATAAATATAAACTTCTTGGTTTGGGACCTAGTGTTGTCTTACAATTTGTTGATGCGCTATAAGTAAAGGCTTCCAAATTACCCTATGATATATATTTTGACAACTATTTTACCACGCTGCTCTTTTTGGAAGAACTTACATCAAGGGGATGTAAAGGAACAGGTACAATAAGAGAAAATCGCCTAGGGAAAGATTGTGACATTGAGGGTTCAGACACACTGAAAAAGAAAGAAAGGGGTTCGTTTGACTACTGCACTGCAGAGAAAAGTGAAATAGCAGTTTGCAAATGGAATGACAATAATGTTGTTTCCATAATATCCAATCACAACCAAATATATCCAACAAAGCAAGTACAACGGTATTCTCAAAAAGAAAAAAAGAAGGTGCTTGGTGATCAACCTAATATTATAAAACAGTATAATGAAAACATGGGTGGCGTCGATCAGGCAGATGAAAATATCAGCTACTACAGAGTAGCCACCAGAGGCAAGAAATGGTATTTTCCCATAATAAGCCACATAGTGGATCTAGTAGAACAAAATGCCTGGCAACTCCATAGAATTAGTGGTGGCAAAATGGACCATTTACAGCATCGTCGCACAATTACAGTAGGCATTCTTGAATTTTTTAAAAAGACAACAAAAAGAGGACCCAGCAAACCTTCAGCCAATTCGCATCGTCACTCAAGATACGATCGGATGGACCACCTTATTGTCTATAATGACATTCAACCTCGTTGTGCTGCTTGTCACAAAAAATGTAATTTTTGCTGCAATAAATGTAATGTAGCACTACATCCAAAACAATGTTTTTATAAATATCATACAAATTAGATATTTAAGATTTTTGTATCTTAATTTGTTGAAATAATTAAAATAAAAAACTTTGTTTTAAAATTTTGGTACTTTTATTTATTTTTTATTCACAATCAGTGATTTTGCCACCGCGCTTTTAAAAGGACACCCTTTTTTGAAAAATATATTGTATTTTTTCCAAAATTTCTTCCATACTTTATTTCTGTCAACCTTAATAAGCCTAAAAATTAAATATCTCATCAATATAAGACTGCAAAAGTTTCGGCCTTAATAAAAATAAACTAAATAAAATTATAATTATATTAATTTAAAAGTAAACAGTCCTAAGTTTATGTGTAAAAAGTTTTGTTCAAATATTTCTAAAGCAAATAAATATAAGCAAATAAATTTTAGACAAAACATTAAACGAGCGTACTGAAAAGTTTTAGTTTTGTGACAGTGCCTTTTTCTCTTCCAGGTACAGATATATTTTTTGTATATTTTAGTAAAAATTCTTGCATACCTAGGTATATATGCGCATGTTTCCTTAATTTTGTTGTGCATATTTTCTCATCTTTAGTTATAAGAAATAATAAAAAGGCAAACCTTAAAGACTAGACAACTGTGCAAATTAATTAATTAAGATTGACCGTGAAGATTAAACGATGTTCCTTAGTAATTATAATTTCCTGCTTACTGCCTGTAATGCAAGATAAATTAAGGTCTAACAAAATATATAACAACAGTTACAGTAAAATATAAAACGATTATAAATTAAAAATAAGTGCAATTGATCCTTTCGTTTTCAGTCTTCATCTCCTGCAAGCGGACTGGCGGTCGGGACCATTATTACCATGTTGGTTCCAACTCCGCTTGCAGCAGTCAACCGTTGGGACGAGTTGGGACTCGATTACGACAGGCTTCGTCTCATACTTTTTATTCACTTCTTATGTTCGTAACTAGATATTATCTCGTAAAGCAGACTATGATTGAATAAAAACGTACGGGAAACTCTTGGTATGTATTCACAGAAAGAAATTGCCGATTTCCATATCGTCAGCTACGGAAAATTACAAAATTGAGGAACATCCTGCAGAAATACAAATATTTTAATTTCTAAAACGTTTTAGACGACGATATTTCAGGAAATAATATTATTAAGGACATGCAATTAGCTATACTACGTTTGACAGTTTTTATCATACAGCTGATAATCCCCAAAGTAATGTCATGAACCAATGACGAAGAAATTTAAAATTTTTTCGAAATTTTCCTGTCTTACATGTTGTAGTAATTTTAATAAACCAATATTGTAGATGCCTACACAATATCTTCAGGCAACATATATCATTAAGAAGCATTTAGGTTTCCTTTATCAAACACTTACTGTCAATTATTTCAGTTAAGATTTTCATTTCTGTCATGGCAAGATAAACAGGATACACATGCTCGTCAGGCGATTACTAGAGGCTTGTATAGTGGATTAAATTTCTAACTGGTAAATGTCATCATTTGATTATTAATTATACTAGAGGAGATAAAGCATTTATTGATCAAGCTTTGTTAGAATTTAGTTCAAAGTCTACTAAGTGCCGCAAAGAAATCTTTTCTGATTCTTTAAAAGATTATTATGCTCAAATGACACATTTCCTACGGATCAATCCTGTCGTATTTATAGACAATGTCAATTATCATTTAAGATTGAAGTACCAATGGTAGAAATAAACGCAAGATTTGTTCCACTAATTAGGACGGCGATCTTACTACTATTTAGAGCGTACTAAGTAATGGTTTTAATTCCATTTCGAAGGACCACCCACTAACGTGGGAAAAAAGAACACAAGCATTAAACAATACGTAATTTAATGATTTACTTTGTTACTACAGCTAAGTTATCTAGCCAAAGTTTTAGCGCAAAGTTTTTATATCTAAACCGCTGATCACTGTCCAATTTACACGAGTCCTTGAAACACCACACGAGAACACTGTTGCAATTTAAATATATTACTAATAAAATTTTCACATCAACCAAGGATGTTTCCTTCAGTATTAATATACTTGATTAATATTGAGCTTTTGTGAAACATGTAGCCTTTAAACTATAAGCTATATAACAATAACTGGGTATACTCAATATGCCAGAGTCTAAAACTCTTAAACCAGAAATGCGTCAACCCCTTTGATTGAATACTAAACTGACACTGAGTAATATGCGAGAGTTGAACCCTCTGACCAAGACGCGACCAGCTAAGCTGGGATACAATGTAACACTGACTACGTGACCACTTTCAAATTATCACTGCCTCACCTATCAGGAATCAGGGGGGAAATTTCTATTAGGTAGCTAAAACCCCCTTTTGAATGAGTACTAACCGGGGATTTTCTAGGCACCAGTTTTCAAAGGTTAAAAACAGCTTTTGAATGCTTTATACCACCGATTTCTTTGGAATTTGCTCGGAGAAAGCTACCTTGGTAGATCTTATGAAATTAGAAATTGTTTGCTACCAGTAGCGTAGCAACACTTATAAATTTCTGTAAGATGGAAGGAAAAAATAATGATTGGCTAATAAGCAAAGAATTCAAGGTAGAAGACAAAATACTCAAAAAAAGCTTGCACAGTTATGTGAATTACATTTATTTAAACTTAAGAAGTAAATATACTGTAGATGATGTAGCAAAAGAAGGTGATTACCTCCGTTAAGTCCGTCATTTTATGAGTGTGGAAAACAAAATACTGTTCTACTGTAGTACGTCATAAATTAGAACACTACTTTAAATTTTTGACTGCAAAGTTAAATTGCCTCAGGGGAGCATTTAAGTTATCATCATTCTATCCAAAGGTATGTTTTAACTATAGTTTATTATACATACGAGTATGTGCACTAATTTTAAACATTTGAGTGCTGGGATGCTTAGCTGTAGATGGAACATGAAAGTTTATGTTGCCAAAATCTCAGGGCACTGAGTAACACTATGTATATCTACAGGGTGAGAAAAAATGTAGACAATGATATTTTTCAGGCTTAAAAATACGCCTAATTCTTCTTCTTCTTCTTCTTTTTATATAGACATGACTCTATTTTTCAATGTGCCTCCAGTAAGTTGTCGTTTCATCGTTTTCGTGGCCTTCCTACTGATCGTCTTCCTATTGTGGAACCTTCTCTTGCCGTCTTTGCTATTCTATTTATTGTCATTCGGCTTATATGATCGTTCCATTCTTCTCTTCTATTTCTTACCCTCAAGTCAACTTTTTCTCCTAATTGACATAGTATTTATCGTCAGGCGGACTCAACCTTCTTAAAAACTGTCTATATTTACATTTTTTAACATTAAGAGACAGTTTATTTTTGATACACCCAGACAAACTTCTTGTTGGGGACGCCTCATGTAAACATAAAGAAAATGGAAAATATTGTGTGATAATCTGCATTCAATATGACATTAACGCCCGAATAGATAACCAGCAAGTTTATTGTTTTAGTTTTGTCATCTTTTTTACCATTTATTAATATTATAGCTTGTTCTAATCACCCGCAGGAAATTCCCCAGTTTATTTATTTTTAGAAGGCTAACAAAGAGAAAATGCTTGGTAATCGCCGGTGTAGAAGAACTCTATATTGCCGGTATTTAACTTCTTAACCGCATCCCCAATTAACACACCCAGATATTTGATTAGCAAGACGAAGCATCGCCACCGACATCGTCGTCACTACAATCTGCAAACCCACGGTTGACGGTGCTTCTTCAATCTGTTATCCGGCCATCCAGTCATATTCATATTCAGTCGAGTGCGACACGGTCCCAATTCAACAGAGCGACAATTGTTGTCGCTGTCAGCCGTGGGGCGCTATAAGAGCGCAAATTCAGAGAGATAAGCAGTGGCGTACTGTATGAAACTGTAACCAAAAATGTACAAAACAAAAATATCAAAACATTTCTAGGACAATTTCATTTAAGACTACCTTATTTTTTTCTTTATGTCCTTGTCACACTTTCAACAATAGATCATTACGTTTCTAGTATTATTTGCTTCCTGGTTTGTGTAAATATGTTCTCTGATCACTGTTTTAAAAATTCGATCATTAAGAATTCCATTAAATTTATTTCTTCAGCATTTTGCTTGTTTTACTATCTTACTGTGTCTAACATTATTAAATGGGTGGCTAAGGGAAACAAAGAGGCTTCATTCATCAGAGTGACCACTAGAAAACTCAAGGATGGACTCGGCTAATTTGCATGCCTGTAAAAGACAGTAGAACATTGACCAAGACACCACCAACTTAATAAAAGTAAATAAAAGTAACACAAGATGTGAAGATTCCTTACTGAAAATAAAGATTTGATACTTTGAGATTGAAGACGAGATACTTTGGATTGTTGTAAAAGACTAAAAGGTCCTGAAATAAAATATTATTACCTGTGTAACCTCATTTAATACTAACAATATGAATAATGTAAAACCCGATTTACAATAATACAAATAGATAAGGATAAAGATAGATAAAACTTCTTTATTTAAAAATCTCTCCACATTTTAAAATTGGTTGACAATTCTCGTCCGGTAGTTGTGATAAAGTTTATACAAATGAAAAAAGGGAAGTATCTTGAAGAAGTACTTCCTAAGGTAGCTTGTTTATAAATCTGCAATTGAAATAGAGACGTATCTTAAGGAGGTACTTCCTATAGGATACTTTGAGAAATTTTAGATAGAAATAATAGAAGAATGTTAATTAAAGTTACATATAAGTATGTAGATTATTAGCAAGATTTGCCAGATGACTGGATAACACTCAAATTAACTTACTGAAACTTAAGTCTAAAACTAAACATTTCTTCCTCAAAATAACTTAAAATAACTCTTCAATTGCTTAAATAATTAATCTTCTCGATATAAAACAACTATAAACTTAAATAAAAAGTCAATTATTTCACTTAGTTTTGCCGCACCAACCTAAATTAGGTTCTTATTCTTCAGAATTTCTGGCTGGAATGACACCTTGTCCTAATGGCAAGTAATAACAAGGTTACAATTAAAACCGATCAACTATCAAGTCTCAAGATACTGATTGTCAATTCACTACTTATTGATTTCGGATATAATATTGGAATTCCTGATTTAAAGATGAACACGCATATAGATGAATGTGTGTTGCAAGTTACAGTATCATCTGACAAACTACAGATATGTGTAAACATAGACATATAATACACATAGACTGGGCGTTGCAATACAGCGTCGTTCCCCAAGTACGACTGAGAAAACTGACGCAAAGCAGCCCCTGCAGCTCTATCTAATGGGTCGGATTTTTTGACCATGTGACCTAAATGACCAATGTGAAGGTCACGTGGTCAATAAATTCGCCTAATTAGAAAAAGATACAATGACTGCTTTGCGTCAGTTTTCTCTGTCGCACTGTGAGAACAGTAATGTATTACAGACATCGGTCTATTCGTATTATATGTCTATGGGTGTGAATCGATGATTTTAATTTTATGCAAATTATGGTTATAATTATTGACTACATATCTCCTCATCACCAATAATCAACATCAACAGAAAACACCCAAGGAAAATAAGCAATTAATGTAATCCAAATGGTCTGAAAAAAAAGATCGGCAAAGAAAAAGATGGATGGACCAGATCTTAAATTATAGTAGAATTAAAATGAAAGACCTATAAATATATGAGCGAATTGCCGAAACACCGAAAGGACTAGAAGATGTAGATAAAAAAGAAACAAAAACAAAAATGGTGCCACCATGACACATATAAACAAGCAGGAATTAACTCGAGTCTTAACAAGATTCCTTACTGGACATGAGACAGTCAACAGATACCTTCACATAACGGGGTTGTTTCATTGTTTTTAAATGCATATTTACAATCTACTCATAAACATTACATTGAGTAATTAGTAAACGTGATGACAAAATTTACTTTCTTTGGCTACCATCCAACGACGGTTCTTCATTTTCACCTATGTCACCAGGTCTACTGGCTAAGACCTTATCAGTCTTCGTTTCTCTATTGGTGGCTGATATAATTCACTGATAATTTGGACACAGTGAGTTAAATTGGCGTTGTTGGCGTGGAGTGATATGACATCTTTTACAGTTGGTGCTCGTAGGCCAATGTAGTTGGTTGCATTGCTCACATACCAAGAGGTGTTAGCTATCATACGCAATATTTTTAATCGGAAGAATATAGAAAGGATTGGAAGAAAATATTTGCAAAATTTTTGTGTTTGAAGGCTTGTTACAGTCCCAGAGATCTACGCCGTAAGTCCATATTCGTTTTAGTATGACTCTGTAAAGCACTATTTTGTTCTCTAATGACAGTTGTAACTTCTGCTAAATAACTAATTCATTTGTTTCTATTATATATTGAGCTGAGTTTTTTCCAGGTGAGCTTTCGGTCCAAATACAACCCAAGATCTCACTACGTCTCTAGAAGGAATAGGGGCGTTGTTTAGTCTAACTTGTGGACAAGTGTGTCTTCTTGTTGCAAAAGTGATTTGGGTCGTTGTTTACTTTAATTTTCCATTTTGTCAACCCATTCTCTGATGTATGCAAGTAATTTTGCAGCTTCTCGGATGGTATATCAGCAGTAAAGATTAGTTACAGGAAAGGACCGAGGACACTTCCCTGAGGAACTCCGGATTGAATTGAGTGATATGTTGAGAAATCATTATTGATTTTTACTTAAAACGAACATTCGTTAATATAGGACTTCAGGATAAGGTACATATTGCTAGGCAGTGAAGATTTTAATTCATATAGCAAACTGTTTTGCCAGATATTATCAAAAGCCTGCTGACTATCGAGAAATACTGAGGCACACATAGTTTTTTCTTCCAAACTTTTCTTGATTTTATTTACTGTTCTATGACACTGTTGGATTGTTGAATAGTTTTGACGGAAATCAAACTGATGCTTGGGTATTATGTTCTCGAGTGGCACAGTTTCGCTTGTTTTATTTACCAGGAGTTTTTAAAATATCTTGGACATCAAGGGTCATATTTTTCCGGCATCCATTGCATCTTTAACCCTGTTTTAAGTATCTAGTGTCGATGCACACTAACCTAGGGGGACCGACGACTTTATGTGATCTCCAAAGCACGGTGAACGGCCAGTATCATTTTTAGAAATGAAAAGGTCGTTGTTGGTGCCGAGATTCGAATCAAACGTACGTATTCCCAATTCTACTGTATGGGGTTGAAGCATGGACCCTAACGGAACAAATAAGAAAAAAAAGAATACTCTAATACCCCGGCCATGTTATGAGACACAGTACATACCTCCAGCAACTGATTCACAGCGAAAAGAGTGGTTCGATCTAACATCTACCCAACTATTTGGACAATCCGCCAATAAGATAAGAATTGCCATGCTAATAGCCCAAGTCCGCAATGGATAAGAAACGAGAAGACAAAGAAGACTTCCAAAAAAAATTACACAACGTGAAGATTAATACGGGTTGTGAGAAAAAAGAAGATTAACTAAATATTTGGAAGAAAGTTAGATGACTATTTAGAGCAACTAGCTTCTGATGTTCTCAAACTATTTACATATATGTTGCTACTTTATTTATACACCACTTATGGAAAGATACACAGGCAACAATATAACTATGGTTCACTTTTCACATTAAAAGCTGTAATAAAAACTCTTGATTATGCAATAATAGCCGGAGTTATAATAGATTTTTTATCTTTCCTTTCTATAGTGTACTTATATGATGCAAAAGACTTAAAGGAAGATTAATTAAAATCCTTTGTAAAAGGTATATATTTAAAAACCCAAACGGGCTGTGTTAGACAAAACGTTTTCGGAATACATCATTCCATCATCGGTGTCTAGGAGTACATGAATGTAGCCACTAAATATATGGGTAAAAACCCGTAAAAACAAATAATTAGTTACATTTGTTCGACATTATATCTTATAAATACTTAGGATGTTAAAGTTACCGTTATCTTATAAAAGTATTTATAAGATATAATGTCGAACAAATGTAACTAATTATTTGTTAACGGGTTTTTACCCATATATTTAGTGGCTACATTCATTTACTCCTAGACACCGATGATGGAATGATGTATTCCGAAAACGTTTTGTCTAACACAGCCCGTTTGGGTTTTTAAATATATACCTTTTACAAAGGATTTTAATTAATTTTTTAATATATGGTATACAGCCAAATACAGGAACGTAGATTCCTTGTGGGTTGCAACCACCCATATCCTACTTTAAAAACTAGTCTTTTAATAAAAAAAAAATAAAAATTTCAATTTCTTGTTACCTAACTTAAATTTCCCCTGCGGTTAATTAACAATCTCATCTAAACTCTGTTCAAACTAACCCAACTTTGAGGAGTCATAAGGACACCCTCCGAACACTCACATCCTGTTCTAATCAAGAGAATCTATCCGAATTTGACCATTAACGGTGCGAAACGTTTGGGCTGGAACTCGACTCCGAAGATGGATATTATGGTTGAATGACAAATGTCGCATGGCATTTCCCGCATACACGCTATGTACGTATACAAATATAGGTATATATTCTTGGGGGCCTTTCGCGTAGCGTGCTCTGCTCTTTGTTGACAGCCGCGTGGAATAGGGTTTGGAATGGAGACGCGGACGCCTCGCTTTGATGTTAACTCTAAATGGGTGCGGGCTGGAGTCCGACTTAAATTAGCGTCAGTGTCGTACTCTCGACGATTATACTGGCGCGATTATATCGTTAATAGTGTTTTCTATGGGTTTTTTATGGTATTATGGCTGGTCTCATAGATCATTTATATTTTATTAGGTATGTGGGCATGCATGGATGGCATTTATTTTTAAATTTATTGGCAACAATTAAATCATCGATCTGAGTGATGGGATGGCCGGATAATTAGTTTGAAAAACTCCTTCGTAAGTTAATCACACGTATTATGTGTCATACAAAAAAACTGGATGAGAATAAAGTTTCTATTATAAATATATAAAAACCTCCTTTTTCGGAATAGTGTAAGAAATGTCATAAAAACAGTTAAGCTATAGTATCTAGAGATACGTGAAAACAAGGATGATCAAGAAAATGTCAAATAGAAGCCGTGGAATGACCTAAAATAGAAAAAATGCCTAGAGCTGTCAAGGAAAAGCATATAACAGGAATGAAAAAAAAAAATAACAAGACTATTACAAACAGCCTTGATAGATACGTGATTAAATGTGTATTACATTATACTGGTGTGAACTCTGAGATAGCGCGT
>NW_027313503.1:0-21307 GCF_040954645.1 Diabrotica undecimpunctata | reverse complement strand
ACGCGCTATCTCAGAGTATTCTCGTGAGAAATAATTGGAAGAAATTGCTGAACACTTTTTCGAAAGTGAAGACGACTTAGATGATCCAGAGTTTATTAAAGATGACTTAGGTGAGTTGAATTATTATAATTAATTTTTTTCTGCCAATTGAATTGAAAGACGGCTCGGTTTTACAAGATGTCGTTAATGATGATATGCGAGTAGAGGAAGAAGAATATGTTGAAAATGATCAAATTCCAGAACTAGTTCCTGAAGTTCCTAAATTTGAAAAGGCAGTGTATAAAAATATATTATGGCGTAAGAAAAATCTAACTCCATAAAATTCAGAGGTAATACGAAGTTACCAAATATCATAAGTGATCTTGAAACACCGTTTTCATTCTTTCAGTATTTTGTTGTTCCAGGTCTCTTGTCAAGGATTGTTGATGAAACCAACTATTAAGCTTTGGAGAAGGATCCAAATAGACCAGCTAATGTAACTGAACATGACATCAAACAATTTACAGGAATATGTATTTATATGTCTATAGTACATATGCCCGACGTGAGAAATTATTGATCACCTACACTTGGGTTTGATAAAATAAGTAGTGTTATGAGTTTCAATAAGTTTGTATTGATAGATTACATAAGTTACGACCCATCATCGATGAGCTGAATGAAAAATTCCAATCTGTTTCATTACAAGAGTACCTTTGTGTTGACGAGTAGTGATGTGCAACTAAAGGTAGACATTACATAAAAGAGTATCTTCCTGCAAACATAATGCATACAAACTATTTGTATTTTGCGGAACAGACGGATTTTGGTATAAGTTTGAGATTTGTACTGGAAGAAAATAAACCCAAATACAGGAAATCAGAAGAGCCAGATTTGGGATCCAGTGCTAATGTGGTCGTTCGATTATGTAGAAGTTTACCACGTAATTTGAATTATAGAATATATTTTGATAATTACTAAATCTCAATACCTTTCGTTACTTGCATTTGCATCTTGCACAAAATGGAATTCTTTCTCTAGGAACAATTCGAAGAGGGCGAATTCCCAACTGTAAATTTCCTAGTGATAAAGAGTTAATGAAGAACGATCGAGGCGTTTCTCAAGAATATTTGGCTGATGTTGATGGAGTAGAAATTTCGTCAGTAGTGTGGAAAGACAATAAAATAGTGACGCTTGTATCTTCTTTCACGGGAAGATTACCTTTATCGCAGGTGAAACGCTTTGACAAAAAAGAAAAGAAACCAATTGAAGTAGAATGTCATAATTTAGTAAAAAAGTATAATAGACACATAGGAGGTATCGATTTACTAGATGGATTTGCTAGGAATATATAAAATTAAAATGCGCTCTAGGAGATGGTATTTACAAATTTTTTATCATTGGATTGACATGACCCTAATAAATGCCTGGCTGTTATACAGGAAAGTCACAAAAAGTCGCGGAGGCAACCATTTATCTTCGGCAAAATTTCGGGTAGACATTGCATATTGCTTATGTAATCAAGGCCCTTCAAATTCGAATAAAAAAAGACGACCAAGCGATCTTGAGAAAAGTATTCAAGAAAAATAATCTGTGTCTACTTCTTTCATACCGCCTAAAGATGTTCGTCTAGATGGATTTGTTCATTGGCCTATTTATGATGAAATACTTCAAAGATGCAAAAAACCCAATTGCAAATCGTTTTCGTTCATTAAGTGTTCAAAATGCGGTTTACATTTCTGTTTGAATAAGAACAATAACTGTTTCGTGAGTTTTCATAAGGACTAATTTTTTTTCATATTTACATGATGTAGCAAATCTTATACATGTGAACTTTTTTCTGTATAAACATTTTTATCTGACATAATCTGTTTTGTTATTTTTTTAATAATTATAGAAGAACATTCAGTAAGGAAAAAATTTTTTTGACTCGAAAAAAAAAAATTGCGCATTGTAGGATTAAAAAAGAAAATTCCGGACCAAACAATGACCTGACTCGTATCGTGGTCTATTGCAGTGTAATTCACTTTACACTATATTTCCATGATAAAAACGAATAACGAACATACAATAACGAATTTGAAGAAAATCCCGACTCAAACAATAAAGCCAAACGCTTTGGCGTTTCATCGTCGTGTGATCTCATAATCATTAAAAATCATTCGCCTCTCCGCATAACTTTTTCATCAATCTAAGTGGATATTTATTTAACGCGCAATATTAACTGGAACCAATAACAAAGAAATACTAAACAAATACCATATGGGTTATATAGACAAACTTAAAATGATTATATTATCAATCTCAGCGACGCAAAAAGATTGAAAATATTTTTTGGTTCAAATCCACAAGGAATCTAAGTTCCTGTAGTTGGCTGTAATACCATATATCACAAAAAAATTTGTTTTGAAATCCTTTATAATAGGTATATAATTTAAAAACCCAATCGGGCTATATCACAAAACGTTTTCGGAATCCATATTCCAATAACAGTGTCCTAAAAATATTCAATTCAATTCAATTTAATACATCATACTCTCCATCTTCCCCCACTTCTTTCTATTCAACCTAAACTTCAAGTCTGACCCCTATACCCAAATGTTTTTTATGCCTCTTTTCGACACCTAAATTCAGAGTAGATTATTCGTCATCCCCTACTAAACTATTCAGTTCTTATTTTACTTATCCACATAACTCCCTCAGGGTTTGGTTTCGGATCTCTGGAGACCTCAGCCTTCTATAGTCTTTCCTCTTCTCACAATTTTTTAAAAACCATCACAATCTTTGCTTTTTTACTTAAATTTAACAGATCCACCCACAACCATTTCATTTTTACAGTTCTTGTCAATATATACCAATAGTCTATTAAGCTCAAGAACTTATAACTTATCCTTTTATCTTTCTCATGTACCTAGTGTTGCTTTATAACAGATAGGGCCCTTTCTTCTTAAGTTATAAGTTGAGTACTGTATGATCATCATTATTACAAAAACCACGTCCCAACCATCAATTTTTTTTTTCATCTCATATAATTGTCAACACACACAACACAACTAACCAACTTCTTCCGTTATCACCTAATCAGTTATTTATGTTCATGAACTTGTAACTTAAAAAGTTTTACATTTACCAGGTACCAAATGTTGTTTTCTAACATACAGGGCCTTCTATGCTTAAGTTATAAGTTAAATATTACATGAACATTATATTACAAAAGCTTTTATTTTATTCACTCAATACCACCTTCAAATATAAAATATATTAATTCCTATTTCACCCCATCAACAATAAATTTTCAAGAATCCAACTTCCCACATATGTCTAGGTTACATTTTTCAGGTACCAAATGTTGAAAAAACATAAGGGGCCTTATATTAGAATCTCTAATTTACACCACTTTTAGACGTATGTATAGTTGGTTGCCTAACAATACCCCCATAATTTTCTCACCACATATATTAATTAATAAAACAATTTTCACCAATGTTCTTAAAAATAAATTCAGGACAAATGAACCAATTTAAAACAACAACATTGATGGTTGCTTCTGTTATACTATTTTAATTTTAACTTTTTCAATTTTTAAATAGCGTTGGCTTCTGTATTAGTTAGTCTAACACATAAAGTTACACTGACTGCTTTGTTCGGACTTCCGTCCTAACTTGTACAGATTGTCATTTTAATCAGTTGCTTTTATCAAGTCCTCGTAGACACATCGTCTCAGGACCAGCAACTTCATAATGGAGTCATAACGTCGCCATGTTACCAAATCCACTGGTATTTTTAACATCATAATATTTAACACTACCCACACATAAAAATATTTTTGCATAATGTAATATTTTCAAAATTATCCACCTAATCTAGTAAAAATCTATTTTTTTTTTAACAAAATACTTTATTTATATATACAAAATTGTATGTTTTGAAAAAAACAATAAACAAAATTTAAAGGAATTAACAATTTATTATCATTATTTATAATATGTATTATAAATATATTATTTTAAATTTGTAAAGATATAGGAACTAATACTTAATATACCGTATTTCAACCTCTTGCATCAATGCAAGACTGAATGCGATGTCCCAAGCTTCTTATAAGTGTATTAATGTAGTTCTGGTCCATGGTACCCCATTTTTTAATCGCTGCTATTCTAAGGTCTTGTAGTGTCCTTGGGGGTGGCTGCCGAGACTGAATTTTTCTTTTGTGCATGTCCCGTCCCTGCTCAATGGGATTGAGGTCAGGTGAGCAAGGTGGCCATTGTAATCTGACGATATCTTCTGTCTCTAAAAAATCTGCCACATGTCTCATACAATGGGGAGGCGCATTGTCGTCCATAAAAAATAATTCTGGACCAACAGCTCCTCGCCACAAGCGTACAACAGGCCTAAGAATAGTATCAATATAAATTTGTCCATTCATGTTACCAACAATAGGAATTAAAGGAGTTTTATTATTTAGCATGATGCCGCCCCAAAACATTATGGAGCCACCTTGATATGGGACTCTTTGGACAGCTTGGTTAAGTCTATCCTGTTGATTTGGGTTTCTCCAAATCCTAATTCGGCGATTATCCGACAAAAGGCTTATTTTGGTTTCATCATAAAATAACACGTTTCCCCATCTGTTGTTATGCCATTGTAAATGTTCATTGGCCCATTCCAGTCAAGTCCTTTTCTGCTCTAACGTAAGCTTTGGTACAAACAATGGTCTTCTTGTGAATAAATTCGCGAAATGTAACCTGTTTCTAATAGTCTGATCGCAAATAACAAAATCATGAGCCTGCTGGAGCTCTCTTCTAATAGCTGGGGCAGTCATAGTGGAGTTTCTCCGGGCAGTTAACGTTAAAAAGCATTCTTGGACATTGGTAGTAATTCTGGGTCTTCCGCATTTTTCGACCATCGCTAACAGAATTCGTCTCTTGGTATTTTTTCACAGTCCGAGACACATCACTCTGATTAACTCCAACCCGGACAGTAACGTCGAGTTGTGTGTGGCCTTCCTCAATCAAAGTAACGATTCTAGCTCTGTTGAACTCAGATATTACTTGTCTATTCATATAGTTCACTACAAAGTGAATAAAACGCAAACCAATTTTTTACAAATATCGGTTTTCGAAAACTGATGAACACAATATGAATACTGACAATTTTTGCGACGATTAAGAAACAAAAAACAAGCAATAAAATACATGATTTTAGTAGACAAAAATAAAACAGTGCAAAAAAATTTCAAATAAGAAACGTTCAGTGGCGTTACAGATAATATGCAAAACATTTTTGAGTGTGTGTATATAATTAAAACTAAAATTAAACTAAACTAAATTTAAACAAACAATGTTTAACGGGTTTTTACCCATATATATTGTGGCTCAATACATGTATACCTAGTAAGTATTAACCACATTTTGGATTAACCTTGGTCAAAATTTAAATTTCACGTTCTTTTTAATTAAGTGGTTATATACTTTTTAGGATCCTGATGAAGGAATATGGATTCCGAAAACGTTTTGTGATATAGCCCGATTGTGATATAGCTACATGGTGCGTTTATAGTATGAATTATGAAGCATATTATATCCTCCTACGGCATCTATGACACTTTCTCATAAATGTATTAGAATTATTAAGATTAATTGAAACAATGACTGAAATGTAAATACATGGAAGAATTAGTTAAAAAACCGTGACCATAGACGTGATATTGTTTATAATAGATCGACAAAAAATTACTAACCATTTTAATAAAATACTAATAATCCGTATAATATCGTTAACAAATTAAGTAACCATATCGCTGAAGTAAGTACATGAATATAAATTTCCAGATTAGCATTCATTATACAGCATTTTATACAGCCTACACTACAAATGCGTCCATTTAACCTTTAGGAAAATATCCCGTATATTCTTATCGTTTCCTATCGACAGACGCTCAAATTTGTTCCTTTCGATAAAACCCGTTTTTCCATTTTTCTCGCCTCCGGTGAAAATTCAGATCGATTTTCATTCGATCATGGGCGATAGGTGTATTTCATCACAACAAACTATTCATTACAATTTGTATTCATGATAACAGGAAGTGACGCACAAGTCATAATGTTGCTGCAGAGGCCACATGAATAATCAACTTGTTAAATATTTGAAACCTGGCAGTAAGTATAATATGGAAATGTATTACAAATGTGCCACCACACTGAAAAAAATATTAATTTAGATTTGTATGTGATAGAATTTTTCGTTAACGAAATGTCATAGAGCAGTACCTTTTTAATTAGAGCTGAATAAAAAATTATCACCAGTGAGACAAACTAATTTCTTTTTTTATATTGTTAACAATATTTGAATTAAACAAGCCGTGAAGGTTTTACAAATTTTTTATTTTTGTAAAATAATCATGTTTGACCAAATATTTTGTAGCGAAAATAATCTAATTTAGGACAATAGTCCAGGCGGTATATGTTTAAAGTAACTTTTTTTGGGTGTGAGAAGCATACAAACGCAGTTTTTTGCATAAATAGCTTCAAAATATTAATACAAATGATAATTTCACTACGTGTAAGTTGTAAGATGGGACTTAACTTTTTATTATAAACAAAATATAAATGAAATTTAAAAAAATTTGATATTCTCTTTCCTTTTATCGCATATCGATACCGCAATTAACAAACCTCCTAACTCTCTATTTTCATTAAAATCACTTTTCAATAGCAAGCTCAAAAGAAATCAATTCTCTACAGACTGACAAATCTCGGAAGTCCAGAAAAATTATCCTGTGTTATATTAAAGAATTAGCGTACCTCTTAACTCTAGTTTGTCGTTTTCATAATTGGTACAACTTCTAACTCCCAGTCGTCATGTTATTCTATGAGAAGCAACTAGGCTGATCGTTCTTTTATTGTTGTTGTATTTTGATGTTATTTAAGTGCTCTTTTGAACTTTAAATATGGAAAAAGTAAGTAGAAAACAATTTAATTTTTAAGCCTAACCTGTACCATGCAAAAGTAGTGAGTTTCTAATAATGATTTAATAAAGCATGGAGATATGAGATTTACTAAAATTTTATAGGTTATGTCAGCTCGTAAAGTAACTGGAGTTAAGAGTTTTGCAGTTTTTGCAGTTTTGCATTAAATACTAGGTAGGCGTACTGCACAAAATTTTGTAAAATAATTTCAATTAAGTGAAATATTGTTGATAAACAAATTTGTAGATACGAAGGAGCCTACGTAAAGTCATATATCTACAGTTTATTTCGGAGGTACAGTTGAGGTTCCCCAAACTCAATTGTACTAAATTTGGTTTGTATTTTTGCAAAACATCGAGAGCTCAAAAAGCTTACAGAAAAAATAACAGGTCGTTCGGATCATCAAAAATGTTGATTCTACTAATGTAGAGTGTACTATTAATATCACAAAGAGCATAAACATTGGCGCAATAGCACCAATAATAATTAATGTACCCCCAAAAGAAGAGGAAATCGAAGTGTTTGTTGACCTCAATAATGGTTTATTATTCACCTTACCCTCAGACGATATGAGTTTAATGCTGAATCTTGAAAATGTAAGTTACCGAATCTCTTCAAACAAACAATTTGATCAGCTCATATGCAATGGATAAAAACCTTACATAAATTGAAAGACCCAACTCTAAATATTGGCAGCAAAACAGTTGAGCAGTTGGAGAATTACGAATATAATACACCTAATCAAACTGAACCTTATTGATATTATTAATAATAATGACATTGTTAATAATATTATTAGCGATGAGTAATTAGATAACAATGAAGAGTATAGGCCCAATGAACGTAGACATAAAAATTGACAATGACTTTGATCAGAATTCGAATAAAATATTATAAAATATAACAGCCAGAAAATTAGGAAAGGAATATTGCGGTTAAAAAAAAAACAATCATCATTAGTGCTACAGCCCTATAAAAGAGCCTTGACCTTCCCAAGTCTGTTACGCCAGTCAGTTCTATCAATTGCCAACTGTTGCCAGTTTGCTGCGCCTATTTGTCTACCATCCTCATCTACACCATCCCTCCATCTGAGTTTTTGGTCTACCCCTATTTCTACTTTCCACAGGTTGTGACATAAGGATTCTTCTAGGAGGGTTGTTCTGCTGTGATCTTGCCAGATGTCCTGTCGATCTTAGTCTTCCTATTTTTATAAAGGATACTACGTCTTTACTACCAAATATATGTTTATATCTGTGATATATCTCGTAGTTGTACCTTCTTCTCCAAACACCATTTTCACAGATGCCACCAAATATTCTTCTCAGGATCCTTCATTCAAATATAAGCAGGAGATTTTCATCTCCCTTGGAAATGGTCCATGTCTCCGACCCATATGTCAACACTGGTTGTATAAGGGTTTTGTATATGGTTATTTTTGTTTTTTGGCTTAAGTTTCTGCTTCTCATATGTCTACTCAGTCCAAAAATAGCATTTGTTTGCTAGGATTATTCTTCGCTGGATTTCTTCCGTCATGACGTTCTCCTTGGTGATCAGGGAGCCTATAGTAGAAACCCTCAATTCAGAAGAGTGATATCATAGTTTAAACGCGGAATAATCCTCAAATTTAAATGTACACAGCGGCCCTCGAAAACTGCCTGTTTTCTCGATTGCAATTTGCGTTTCCTCATAAGAAATTACAGAATATATAAAGTAGTATATTTATTTGTGCTTCTCTATAGTAGACTTGACCAGAAGTTGTCGAACAGTGTAGCCAAATCTTGTTCACAAGTAGTAATTATGGTCATACAAAAACCTGTATTCTTCCACGCAGCGATTATTACCGTCATAAAAATACCAAAAAACATGATATTTTTCAATAGTAAAAATTAAGCACAAAATAGTAAATAAAATAAATTTTATTTATATTTTCCGTTTCGTTACGTATTTAAATTTATAAAATAAAAATCGATATATTAAAAACATTATGTTTCAATCGTTTGGCCAATGTTGGAATTAGCGAGGGAACTCGGTTTTACAATACGGATCCAGACATGCAGTATAAACTAGTTTTATATATTTATTGCCCAATAAATGAACGAAGAAAACATTGGCGTTTTCTAATGGGTAAATAGTGCATGTGTTTTTGTGAGTATATTTTATGTGATAAGTTTGTTAAACTTATTGTTGTCAATACTGTTATATCAATACTGTATTGTAGTATTGATAAAACGTGTTATAGATAATAAGAGTGATTTTTTTTGTCGTTTTATAGTAAATAATTTAGTTATATTCATTTGAAATTTATGAATATATAGTATGTATCCAGATTATTGAAATACAATGGACGAAAAACCGAGTTTGTTCCAAGAGAAGACAGCAAAATTCTGATGTTGATTCCAAGAATGAAAAGCCGCAAAAGAGACGGAAAATGTTAACGTCCGAAGAGAAGATAATGATACTAAACGTTAAGAAGGAATTGTCGGCAGAAAAATGGCATTAAACGTTAGCCAAGCGGTCGACATTTGTAGCAGTTTAACCAAAGTATCCGTTAGCTGTATTTAATCGTGTACTTAAAAAATACATCGGAAAATAAAAAAGCAAAAAAAGGTAAAACTAGAGGTAGGAAAAGCATTGTTTTGGATGACGAGACAAGGAATATTATACGTCAAAAAATTCATTCATTTATTATCGGAGTGAAGATTCCAACACTGAAAAAAATTTCTCAAGAGCTCGAAAATGGTGACTCTTTACCCAAGATATCTCGTAGAATCTTAATCAGGACCATGCACGAAATGAACTTTCGATACGTAAAACGCAACAGAAAAAGTATGCTATTAGAAAAAAAATGAAATTATTCTGTGGAGAAGAAAATATTTAGAAGAAATACGAAAAATTCGCAGCACAGGATGCAAAATATATTATTTGGATGAAACCTGGATTAACTCTGAGATAGCGCGTAAGTAAACGCGAAGCATTTATAGAAGGCTGGTCTACAGGATTAAAGGCTTCATCAGGAAAGGGACGGCGTTTAATCATCACCCATATAGGAAGTGATACAGGGTTCCTTGATGATGGTTTGCTTCAATTTGAGTCGAAAAAAACAGGTGATTATCATGAAGAAATGACTTCTGAAGTATTTGAGCGCTGGTTTAAGAGAATCTTACCAAAATTGGAATCTGGGTCTGTGGTTGTTATGTACAATGCGCCATATCATAGCCGCAGACTAGAACAATTACCGACGACGGCATGGCGGAAAGGGAGAATTCAAGAATGGCTTACAGAAAAGGGGATTGCATACGAAGAATCAATGCTCAAAATTCAACTACTTGACATTGCACGGTTAAGGAAAATTGAATATCTTAAATATGCTGTAGATGAAACTGCAAAAGATTATGGTGTCAAAGTTCTGCGTCTACCACCTTATCATTGCGAACTTAATCCCATTGAACTTACCTGAGAGCAAGTGAAAGGAGAAGTAGCACGCAATAACAAAACGTTCAAATTAAACAAAATTAAGAAAATTTTGATTCAAGCAATCCTCCATGTAACTCCAGAGAAATGGGCTAAATGTATAGGCCACATAATTAAAGAAGAACATCGTATGTGGGAACTTGACACTCATATCAAAGTTTTACTAGAGCCAATTATAATTACACCAGGTGGTGAAGATAATGACAGCGATAGCAGCACTGCATCTTCAGGTTTAGACAGCGAATAATATTTTCTAATAGTTTAATAAGAACATCAGCATAAAAAAACCAAAAACAAAAAAAAAACGAGAAGAACATAGTAAGTGTGTATAGTGTTTGTGTTTAAAACACATCAAACATTATTTTTATTTTGTTTTTATAGAATTTTATTTTGTTTTATAGGATTTTATTTTGTTTTGTTTTATACTGTTTAAGTGTTTTGTTCATTTTATTTAATAAGACAATATGGCTCTTGGCGATTACCCATTTAAAAAAAAGTATCGCGCCACAAGACATACCTCTGGGGTGGCGTGGAAACTGTCTTAAAAATTTGTTTTAAAAAAATTTCATTGTGTAACTCTTTAAGGACGGGTCACGTCAAAAGACGTTTTAGCGTAACTTCCGCGACAGCCGGTTGGTATCAGTAAACTTTCTGCAAAATAATTCTTTTTTATAGCTTTTTGTTTGTGGCATTCTGTATTTTTAGGGGAATGTAGGGAATGAGCCACAAAATATTTATTCATATGTTTATTTATTGACGTTTTGATCTCTATATCCAGAGACCGTTTTCAATTATACAAATGATAGTACTATTTACTTTCTATGGCTTTTCGCTTGTCGTTCTGTATTTTTAGAAATAATGTTGGGAATAAGCCACAATATATTTATTCAAATGTTTAATTTACGGACGTTTCGATCTCTATACAGAGACCGTTTTCAAACATACAAATGACAGATATATTTATTTTTCTATAGCTGCTTGTTTGTGGCATTCTGTATTTTTAGGGAGAAGGTTGGACATAAGCCACAATATATCTATTTACATGTTTAATACATTGACGTTTCGATCTCTATTCCGTTTTTAAAGATAGAAAAAAAAAGAAAATAAACAATATAGGATTATAAAAATATATAATAATAAACAAATAAAAAAAATATTACTATCATTTATATATTTGAAAGCGGTCTTTGGATATAGAGATCGAAACGTCAGTAAAAACTTGTAAATAAATATATTGTGGCCTATTTCGAACATTAATATTTGAAAAATAAAATATAATTAACGTTAAAATAAAAGTAAGTGTACGTCACTGGATTTCCAAACGGCTGTCCGCATTTCTGGGTCTTTAAACGATGACTCACTCTCTCAAATAGTGAAATTATACTTTAAGTATGTGAATTTGTCCACCATTTCAAAGGTAGAATTATCAACCGTGAATTGGTGGCTGATGTTTCTGGCTCTATTGTTGGGTGTTGATGCCATTATCTTAGTTTTATTTTCATTTACTTGCAGGCCCATATTTTTGAGGCGTTTGACAAGGTGGTATACATTTCTTCTAGCTTGCGTGTTGTGCGGGCAACTAGATCAACATCATCTGCATATGCCAAAATTTGAGATGATTTATTAAAAATGTTTCCTCTGCTGTCTATTTGGGCATCCCTGACCGCCTTTTCCAAAGCTATGTTGAAAAGGAGACACGCCAGCGCATCTCCCTGTCGCAGTCCAACATGCGTTTCAAATGCCTGTGATTGTTCGCCCGAACTTTACGCATTGTAGCCTTAACCAATCTTATCAGTTTATCGGGGATGTGGAATTCATCCATGGCTTCATACAATTTATTTCTTAGGACACTATCATAGGCCGATTTAAAATCTACGAAAAGATGGTATGTGTCGATATTGAATTCATTGGTTTTTTCCAGTATTTGCCTTAGCACAAAGATCTGGTCTGTTGTGGATCGACCAGGCCTAAAACCACTTTGATATTCGCCAAGAAGCTCCTCTGAATATTCACTCAGGAGACCATATAAAATACTCGAAAACATTTTGTATGCTGTATTAAGGAGGGTTATTCCTCTAGAGTTTCTACATTCTAATTCATCGCCCTTTTTGTGTAGCGGGCAAACGATCCCAATACACTACTCTTCTGGGATTTGTTCCTCATTCCAGGCTCTTAGTGGACCATATGGACCGTATGTATATAATATAAAAAAGCTGCTAGAGTAACGAAACAAAGATTTGTGTAGCAAGTGTAGCAGAAAAGAAAATAGTATAATCCAGTGTCTAAGACTCACAGAAGATGATAGAAAAGAAAATTTTGAAGAGTTTTGGAAAATGGATTGGCCAGAGAAAAAGCTATTTCTGAGGTTTTTGACTCAGAAATCTAACACTGTTAGGGCTCGAGACCGAAAATCAAAGACAGAGAGTAGAAGAAAAAAACTCTTGCAAATATTTTCTTAAATATAATGGTTCTGCAGTTCGTGTTTGCAAGAACATGTTCCTGAATACCTTACCTATCGGTGAATGGACTGCTGTAAACTGGCAAACAGCAACAGAAGGTAGAAATCGAGATGATCCACCAGATGATCATAAAATTACACTCAAAGATAATGAGAACTCTGTCAAACCTAATATAAAAAAAACCTAGAAAACCCAAAGAAGTGGAATCACTTGAAACATTTTTGATTAGGTTACCCAAAGTTGAATCGCGTTATTGCCGCAAGAAGACATTGAAGTTATATCTTGATTCTGGTCAAAGCTTTATACGATTAAACACCTTGTTTGTGTTAAACTTTACTGTAGTTCGTAAAATTTATGTTTTTTATTAGTATTATAAGTTTAATTAAAATTTGTTGGGTTAAAAATATATTTATGTATTAATAAACTTAAAAAAAGATTTATTTTTTGGATAACTATTTTTTCCTTTTTAACAAATATATGTTGGAAAATCACGCATCTCCGATATAGTGTGTGTGCAGAATTTCTCTCTTCTGATGCCAACCATAATGTAGCTTCGCTTATTTTAAAAAATTTTAAACTGTTTGTCCTTGTGTAGTGTAGTGTAGTGTAATGTACAATTTTATGTTTATAACATTCCATGTTTGTTGGATAGGCCAAAATTGATGAAATGCCCCTGAAGATGTTCTAGGAAGCGAAAGTACTTGGGCAAGATTTGATTAATAAACTGTGCTCGATATCTGCCTTTTATTTTATCAAGTTCATTTATTCGAGCATTCAACTTATATCAATTCAAAAAAATATATATTGGAAGTGAAAAAAAATTATTATTTAAACATAAATAAACAAAGTTAGGTTAGAATCGACGTGTGAGGTTGTCCAATACTGATTACTGGATTACCGCAAGGCGGAGATAATCAACCAAAAAAGATGTATTTGGTGACTTTTCTAGTAACTTTCTTAGGTGTGAATCTGTTTTTTTAGTTTACTCCTCCTGGTTAAAAAACGAACCATAATAATTAAAAATATTATTTTAAATATATCTATTTGTATTGCAGATAAATTTTCAGTAGAAAGTGAGAAAAATACAACATCAGATAAAAAATCGACTCAAAAATCTAGGAAGTCTCAAGAAGCTCTGCCTATTACCAATTCGGCCAGAATAACACAGGCGAAGCTTTATAAGCCGATTGTACAGCCCACATCTAATGAAGAATTGGCACAAGAGCCTAGTAAGAATGAAGAAACACCCTTCCGTCCATTTAGTTAAAATAATTCAGACAGTGACGTTGACGTATTCGGTCAATATGTTTCTGCTTAACTCAAGTTTTTTTCCATTAAAAAAATACTACAGGGCCGATATCCAGACTACTGTTCGACTATGTCATTTGCAAGGTCATGATTTAAAAAAATACTGTATCTAAAAATAAAGCAGATTAACAACACAATAGTGAACCGTCAACTTCTTTAGAGGGATAGATTTATTATAGCTTGCAGATCGTGCAGAAACCAAAACCACACCTCGGAAATTTTTTTAGAATTGGACGGGAGATAATATTGCTGGTTCCGACTCTTAATAATATTAATATAGAACTATAGTTAACATGTTTTAAAATATTATGTTTCTTTTATTAACCTTTAACTATGGGCGCCCAACCACGAATCTTAAATACGGGCGAGGTGTACTCTATACACCAGTTACAAATAGCTACAGAAACAAAATTTCTTTAATAATTATAACTATATTAAATTGCACAACTTGTGTTTAAATCAATAATTAGTTATTATTTAATAAAAAATAAAACTAAAAAATAATTTCAAAATAATCAAAATGGTAAACCAGTGAGAAAAAACGAAAACAGTAATTTATTACATATTGAAACATCAACCTAAAAAAATATGCGAAAATTTTTAAATTTTTAACTAGGTAGAAAAATAAACAGATACGAGTCTTTATTCTTTTTCGTCTTCTTCCTGGTTTTTTAAGTCAATACACTCAGGACAAATAATGGTGAAATGTTCTTTGCAAACCATCCTCCTGCATGTCTGACACGAAATGGTTGTCACTCTGTTTTTACGCCTTCCGCAGTAATAGCACCTTCCTCGTATTTTTGCTGGTGGTTCTTCTTCTTCTGGTTTCACTACAGTAGCTTTATATTTCTTCAGGAATAGTTTTAAATTTAAGGGCATACTCTGTATTTCAGCTCGTTCTGAAAGGTGTGGTCTCGACAAAGATAAAGATAATTCCTTTAAAAATATCCTTCTATATTTTTAAGGATTGTTTATATTTTCAGTATTATACAGGATTTGGCTGTTAATTCCGGCAATGTTTAAGGAGCTGAAAAAATATAACCATCGGCCCACCTTTGCGTTCTCCTTGATACCGAGTATGTACCGCACATTTTATCTACTGTGTCGACACCTCCTTTGTGAGAATTATAATCTAAAATTATATTTGGCTTTTTTTCTACGGATCTACTGCAGAATCATTATGCATGGTTGATATCAAATTCACAGCTTTATTTTTTGCAGGGACATATGACACTATAGTTACCTCTTTTTGAAATCCGAAAAGGGACGATCCAACTTCTCTTTCTTTATGTGGTAGGAACTCCAACGGCAGCTCCCGTTTATTTTTCTTTAGTGTGCCAACCATTGTTACTTTATCTTTCAAAAGATCATTGACCAATGAGTAACTTGTATACCAATTATCACATGTCAAGTTCCGGTTTTTCCCTTTCCAGTCTTGAAGTAAACGATGTACAATATCAGCAGGGTTTATTTGATTTGTTGTAAGGTCCTTGTGGACTATTTTTTTAATATTTATTTTGTGACAGTTTGTGCATAAATTTATTACATTATCATAATTATAAATTTAGTAAAAACAATTCTAAATAAACTTGAATATTAAAAATCTAATATATGGAGTATACTAAATCCATAACATTTTTCATATATATTCTTATCGTATGTATAAGAAAAGTAGCTTCTATTGTTTACAAAAAAAGTGTATTTTATAAAAAAAAAATAATAATGATAATTTAAAGTCTTTAAGTTACGCCAAATGTAGGCAACTTACAGTTGTTACAAGCAATGCTGAGAAATCACTTCACTTAATATTTTACCTAAGAAAAGAATAAAATTCGACATTATTCAATATTAACATCTTAAATTAAAAATAATAATTCTAAATAAATTTAATTATTTATTGCAAATCAGGATATACTCTTGTGCAATTTTATTATTTGTTCATTTGATCAATATATTAGGTGGTATAATTAAATAAATTTTAATTTGCGGTAATTAGTTTTTAAAGTTTTATTTTACTTATAAATTTCTTTACTATACACCAAACAAATGGTGATGGCAAAAAAACCAATTTTGCAGATAGTAATCTTTCTATATGTAAGTACAAATATATAGTGGAATATATAATTTCAAACATTTAAAATTAAACTTGTGATTTATTTTTTCAAACAGTGTTATTTCGCATGTGTTTTAGTAGTGAATAATTGTAAGTTTACAGGACCTTCCAGTCTCTTAAAATGTAACTAACTTCACAAAAAAAAATAATTGCTAAATTTACAAGAGTTAGACTGGGATTAGTGAATCGAGTATACATACTATTTTGATTTTATTATTATTCTGCCGTGTGTTATTTATATCTTATTAATAACAGTACGCAAATTTCAATTAAGTTTTGCGTATTATTTACAGTTTTACTTCAGTTTATTTTCAGTGGTAATTTTTAGGTTACGATTATTTTTATAAAATTCTAAAAAAATTGAGAATAAAATAAAAAAAAACAGGTGGGTTTTATTAAGTTTATTTTTATATTATTTATTTAATTTTGTTTCATTATTTTTTAGAATTTATTTAAATCGTATTTGTAACGATATTTTTTTTGCCTACCACATGGGGTATTATTATAAGGGGTAGAAGATTGGTGATAGAAATTACTGGGGCTAGAGATAGGGCAAGTAAAAATAATCGTTACTTGTTCGAACGGCACTCAGGGTTTGTTAGGAGAGCTGGGGTCGTGGGTAAGTAAATTACAAAGGGGTCGGATTGGGGCAACTACAAAAATATTAAACAAAAGATCATTCCACTTCCACTTCGGAAATCGTTCTCAAAATACAAACATTAGTAAATTAAACAAATTTTTGTTTTTTGTTACTTAGTGAAAAATTCTTCTAATAATTTAATTTTATCTGACTCATCTATATTGACAATTCAGACATACCTTATACATTTTAAAGTGGACGACTTTAAAATGATATTGCCAATATTGTTGAGTTGCGTTCCTGGGACGACTTTACTTATAAGATAGTTCATTCGATTACATGAAATCAACTTTAATTTGAAAATATCTGTCAGAAAAAATCATAACATGTAATTAGTCTTTAAAAAGACAAATACATGCCATGATGACAGTAAAATTCTCCTGTTAGTGATTCCATAGTAAATTATGAGGGAAAAACCAGGAAAAAATTCCGATTTTATATGTTTGTTATTTAAAAAACATAAATGATGTATTCTCTATATGTTACTGACTTACCAATACTGGTATGTTCCCTTTAATAACTTCCTCTTTCAATATGGGTAACCAGATCCTACTACATTCTGCGGAGGAATTCGCGACACAATTGGTCTCATTTAGCATAATTAGAGCCGCTTCTTTGATTTTTCTCTTTTTACCATCCGTTTCTTTTAAAATGATAAAAAAAGAATGGATGGTAACAAGAGAAAAATCAAAGAAGCGGCTCTAATTATGCTAAATGAGACCAATTGTGTCGCGAATTCCTCGAACGAATGTAGTAGGATCTGGTTACCCATATTGAAAGAGGAAGTTATTAACGGAAAATAGCAGTATTGGTAAGTCAGTAACATATAGAGAATACATCATTTATGTTTTTTAAATAACAAACATATAAAATCGGAATTTGGTGTTTATTGAAGGTAAACTAAATGCACGATCAAATACTTACTAAATATGTCGGGATAGTATTATGAGGTTTTTTCCTGGTTTTTCCCTCATAATTTACTATGGAATCACTAACAGAAGAATTTTATTGTCATCATGGCATGTATTTGTCTTTTTAAAGACGAATTACATGTAATGATTTTTTCTGACAGATATTCTCAAGTTAAAGTTAATTTCATGTAATCGAATAAACTATCTTATAAGTAAAGTCGTCACTCTGAGATAGCGCGTTTAATATTGGCAATATCATTTTAAAGTCGTCTACTTTAAAATGTATAAGGTATGTCTGAATTGTCAATATAGATGAGTCAGATAAAATTAAATTATTAGAAGAATTTTTCACTAAGTAACAAAAAACAAAATTTGTTTAATTTACTAATGTTTGTATTTTGAGAACAATTTCCGAAGTGGAAATTAAAACGTTAATAAACGTATTTTAACCTTTAATTGTGGCTTATTCCCATTTAAATAGTAATTAATTTAAAATGCCACAAGAAAATAGCTTCAGAACAATATTAAGAAACCGTTATGTTTACAATCTCTGTTGCTACAAAACTTAAAAAGTTGCATGGAGGTTAACCTTTTTTTTTTTTAAAAAACAAAACAAATCAATATCAAAAATAATAAAACGAGCTGTCATAAATTAACAATAAATTTAAAACAACAATTAAAATGACAGCTAAAGTTAAAACCTAAAATTTACAACTTTAAATATTACAATTTTTTAAATTTTAATGAAAGCAAATTATTATTATTAAAAAAATGTCTGTCTTTACTTTAAAATTTGAAAGTTACCTGGATTTCACAAAATCACTTTGAGTTCCTAAGGTTGGAGACTGGAGTTGAATTCTCTGGACACGAACACACGAACAAAAGGACTGCATCTCACACTGCAAATTGGACCGACCATTTGAGGCCGAAGCCGGCACTGAACACATTACTTATGACTCCGACTTATAAAAAATAGGAACAGGTAGAATTAGACTGCATTAACTAATTAACTGCTACTAAAATTGTTTTCCATAACGTAAGACAAAGATTTCAGATTTTCCTGAAAAGGGAAAAAGCAAAAAGCAGAAAACTACAAATTCTACGTGAATTTGGACATAACGCTGAAACCTAGTCTTGACCGCAGCTCCAGCGAGAGTGATGAAATTATCTTTTAAATTCATTCGCTTAACTTAGCATAAACAAAACATATAAACTGGAATATTTATTTGAAACGCAAAATCGGGCGGTTTGAACAAAGAAATAACGAGGAACATACGCAGCTGCGAAATAAATAAACAACTCTAAGATGGTTTATATTAACTCGAGCCGACCTAAGGAGGAATTGAAATATATTTCGGGTATTTTAACTTAAAAGATACGAACTAAGAAACATGGAACAAATTCTTCGTTATTATAATGCATATATGAGGGGATTTCAATTTAATACATATACGAGGGCATTTCAAGAAATTTACAAATGTTACAATTAATTATGATTTTTAGTAAAATGCCCTGAAGAAAATCAAACGACTCAAATAAATGAAGATTAGAGAATAAGGTTAGAAGAGAACCGTGCACAAAAACCTCATGCACATCGGGAACAACGGGTACGATAAAATATATAAGAATGAAAGCTGTACATGAGCAGCTTATAGATACATCTAGAACACAAAAATGAGAAAGACAGCAAATCAACCGTGCATTTACACATATATATTTTGTAGATCTTGCATTTGAATATGCCCCATACCAGTATTGTCAGGTATTGAAGAATTAAGCACTTGGCATTTGTTGCGCATCAGAAAAAGTTGTGTTACCATCTCATACCACTTATCTAGAATCTTTAAAATTACTTATACTTGTGATTCAGAAAATTGTTAGATAGTGGGTGAACAGCACATTTACTAGTCAAATTGCTGTTAGACGTTCATAGCAAACCAAATGCAGTGTGTAACATTGAGACATTATCTGAGATAAATGTACTATGGCGCACAAACATTTAATTGAATATGCCATATTTAAACGGCAACTACAAGCTATTCGGTGGTGTTGTCTTACTAATGTCAGGTGACTTCCGACAGACATTACAGGTTATTTACTCTGAGATAGCGCGTGATGAGATTACTGCATGTTTAAAGCAATAATTTTTATGTCGAAATGTCGAAACAGTTCCATTGATCATTAAAATAAGAGTACAAGCGCAAAATAATCGGTGCAAATATTTTCCAAACATTTGCTGGATATTGGAAACTGTAAAATGAAACTGCATCCAAACACACAATCCATCAAACTTCCAGATAATTTCTGCACTTTTGTTGAGACCAAACGTGAACTAATTGTAAGTGTGTTACCAGCTATACTGAATCATTACTTAAATCATAATTGCTTCAGTAAGCGCGGAATTTTTAACGGTGAAAACTGTTGATATTGACAAAATTACATTCTCGATCCAACAGTTGTTACCAGGTAATCTTATATCTTTTAAATGAATCGACACTATTGTTAATTAAGACAAAGCCGTAAATTATCAAGAATTTTAAAATTCTCTGGATATTCCAGAAATACCACCATACAATCTTCAGTTGAAAATTGGTTCACCAATTATTCTTCTAAGCAATTTAAACCCACCCAGAAGATGCAATGACACATATCTGGTCATTAAAAGTATCACCGGAAATATTATTAAAACAACCATTTTGACTGGACGGTAAGAAGGAGAATTAAAAACAAAATAATTTTTAATTAACACAACTTAATATATTTCTACTGTTTAGATTCACTGGTATACAATCTCTTTTCAGCTTCAGATGTTACGCTTTTTACGAACAGAAACAGGCAAAGAGAAAACGCTTTTCTCTGCTTTCAAAATCGCATCAAACATACAACTACTCCTAACTTTCTTTCCAACCAATCATATTTTAGTATTTTAAACACACTAATCGTATTCACAATTTCATAGAAATGCATATAATTTTGACATTTCTGATTTTCAATATACCTATCTCAACAAAGAACTATGCATACTTTAACTTTCTCAAACTTTCCCCAGTTTGTGAGACAATATCCTATTACTGTTAATCGTTGTGTTTATATTCGCCATCGTTAAAAACAACCTCAAACGGGGTTTTCCTGAATTTTAAAACAAATCACTTTCTATTTATACAAATTTTTACATTAATACTACCTAATATTTTAAATTTCACAATTTACCATAAGTCAAAAATGGGCCTTTTTTACTTCGAACAGAAATAAAACCACATCTGAATATATTTCCATTCCTTAATTTTTTACGTGTATAAATAACTATTTTGTCATTTTTCGTTTTCTCTGTCATATAACCTTATATATATATATATATATATATATATATATATATATATATATATATATATTATATATATATATATATATATATATATATATATATATATATATATATTATATATATATATATATATA
>NW_027313502.1:0-21309 GCF_040954645.1 Diabrotica undecimpunctata | reverse complement strand
GTATACCCTACGTCTTCAGAGAGTCGGGTAGATTCAAACTCATACACGAAAAGACAGCGAATGTGTCCTGCTATTTCCACTTCTCTAGTGGTTAGCTGCAAAAAGTACCACCCATTTTGGTATTCTTAAACGAAAACGACTGTCGTTTTCTGTCTTTCTGAGCTGTATGAAACGTTTAAAAGATTTACAGATTTAAGCAATAACTTTGCTACGGCTTTGATGAATTGAAACGCAGAATATATATAAATAAACTGCGAAAGGAGCACACTTCGTCAAACTTTCCGTGCGTGAATTGGTATCAATAGACTGTTATAACGTTATTTCCGTACGCCTTCCGTCGGGTAGATACAAACTCATACACGGAAAGCCAGCAAATGTGTCCTGCTATCTCCACTTCTCCAGTGGTTAGCTAGACAGAAAACGACTGTCGTTTTTAAAACCCTCATTGTCACAAAGTAAAACATTGAAGTAATTACCAAAGTAATTAACAAATACCAGTATTACGGTTATTTAACGTGAAAACAACCAACTGCTTTTACAAGTGTAGAAGTTTTAGTCACATGTTGGAAAAATGAAATAACCCCCTTTACAGTTGCGAGCGATGATGCGGAAAGTTGTAAAGCTCTAGACAGACAGGAAGTCACAAGTTTTGGTAGCAGTATATCACTCGTTTACTGAGAGGATAAAATAAATGTATGTCACCGTAAAAGGGGTGACGTAATCTATAAAATTATTTATTATGTACTACATATATAATTTAATTGTATATATAAAACACAGTTTTGTATTTAACAATTCTTTATTGTAACAAAAGTGTTCAAAATATGAACAATTATGGCCAAACATACTATTTTACAGATTATTGATCATATTTATTTTTCAAACAAGGATTGTTGTAGTTGCTGGAACAAATTTATATTACATATAAAGATGGAAAAACGCATAACATCTAAGAGACACCATGCAAAAGAATATAATAAAACCTTTCAGAAATCAAGTCTATGCAATAATACTGACAATATGTTGAACGAAATATTTGTATTGTGTAATTAGAAAAGATAAAACTGTTTATTAAAATTCGACAGTTTATAATATATTTAAACTACTTACTTTATTCTCAACAAAAACAGTAAATTGCATAAAGATGCTACAAGAAAATAGCTTCAGAACAATATGAAGTATTTATTTTTAAAAAAGAACCGTAAAATATAGTTTTGAATAATATGGTAATTGAAAAATACTCTCAATGTTTGACAGTTGAGACGTTGAAAGGGAAAGAAACCAGAAATAGAGTTATCTGCCTGCGGAATACTAAAGGTGGGTACACATATGCGAGCCGAACTGTTTGCGAACTGCTCGTGAGCTGTTCGCGAAGAGTTCGTTGAAATTATGTTTATGTTCAGGCTATCCAATACCCTAAGTATCTAATAACAAACGGAGAATTAATTTACTTCGTTATTCTAAACATTTCGGTATTTTGTTTACATTATCTTTTATTAATTTCTCTCGTTACTTTTGAATAAGCCGCGCTCGTTCAGCAATTTTGTTTAACCGAATGATCTCATCGCACACTTAGCAGAAACAATTTATAGTCTCGAACACCGTTCAAATTTAACTGCGAACATCCTTTGTGTTCGTCCCAAAAACCGACAGGCTGTGGTTCCTGACGAGCAACGAACGAACAGCTCGCAAGCGGTTCGTCCCGTCGTACAAATTAACGAATATAGCGTTCACAAACGGTTCGCGAACAGTTCTGCTCGCATATGTGTACCCGCCTTAAGCGGTTAAGTGTTTTAAGTGTGGGATAGATATTTACAAATGGAAAACAAAATGACAATGTACTTAAAGATAAAAAAAAATAGTTCTCATTTCATCCACTTAGTTCAACTTTCTGGTCATTGTCGATTGTACTTGTACTTCTTGTACTTCTTTTACACTTCAAGTCGAAGACGTAAGAGTATTAAGAGGACCGAAGTGCGGAACTCACCACTATACAGTAAATCAAGTGTGATGTACTGCAAAACGACTCAACATCATTTTTATATAAGTTACGCTTTATATAAGCTATGACCATACAACACAATGGCAATCGATGTGACATGTTACACGTTTCTACCTCTATATTCATTTTACAGTAGGTACGAATTGTCGTAATTGTCACATTGACATTAAAAATTTCAAACGAAGTTCTGAAAGAATAAACAAATAATTGCAAAAAAAGTGCAACTTGTAACATGGTACTTTCAGGGTAATTCGAAACGCGAATTAATTGATTTATTGATTGTTCATCATCATCATCATCATTTGGCTCTACAATTCTATATGAGTCTTGGCCGCGTTTACTATTCCCTCCATTTTTGTCGGTCCTGAGCAGCTATTTCCCATTGCTGTATTCCCATTTTGCGTAGACGACTGGCTACTGCGTCCTTCCATCTCTTTCTTGGGCGACCAACTGACCTTCTGCCATCGGGCCTTTCCCAGAATGTGGCGTTCAGAAGTCTTTCGTCACTCGATCTTAGTACGTGGCCTGCCCATCTTATTCGGTTTGCTTTAATGTAGCGTACTATGTTTTCATCTATATTTACTATCTGGAGTTCATCATTGTGTCTTCTTCTCCATTCTCCTGTTCCCTCCTCTATGCAAGGCCCATAGATAGTCCGCAGTATCTTTCTTTCCAGTACCAGTAACTTTGTTGTTTCCCGCTGGTTCAGAGTCCATGTCCCGCTTCCATACGTTATTGTGGGACGAATTATTGTCTTGTACACTCTTATTTTTGCTGGAATTGAGAGTATTTTTGATTTAAGTACGGTCATAATGAGTAATATGCCCTGTTTCCTGCAATGATCCTGGCTGCCACGTCTTTTTTATTTATATTTAGATGTTATACTCGCTCCCAGGTACTTGAATACATCGAGATGTGTAAACAGTTGTAAAAAGTGTCATGAAGGTAATAAACCACGTAGACCTGTCGATGAGGAGCGTCAAAACAGGGATATTGATATTTGTGCTTTTGTGGAAGCTAGTGAACCCTGCAATAGTGTACAAATTGCTAGGGAAGTTAACGTGAATGCTCGAACTCTCCAGCGGATTCTCAAAAGGAATGGGTATCACTGTTTTAAAATACATTCAACACAAGAACTGTTTCCGGAAGATAACTTTAGGCAGATGGAGTTTTGTGAAATTATGTTAGATAAACAGAATGAAAATGTACACTTTTTAAAAAATATTTTATTTTCTGACGAATCTTCATTTACATTACATAAAAAACACAATCCATCCGTTGCAAGGTATTATTCTCGGAGAAATAAGCACCTTCGTGTTGCAGTGCGAACGCAGCATGAGCAAAAGTTAAATGTTTGGACTGGGATGTTAGGCGACCATATTGTCGGTCCATTTTTTATCGATGGAAAGCTAAACGGGCCCAAATATTTACAACTTTTACAGAATGAGATCATTCCGGTAGCTCGACGGCTTCCCGTTAATTTTCAGGAGGTTTATTTCCAACAGGATGGGTGTTCTGTGAAACGTTTCCTGATTGACTGATAAGTACATGTGGTACAATTAAATGACCCGCTAGATCCGTGACTTAGCGCTTAACGGTTTCTTTTTTTGGAGTTTTCTCAAAGAAAACATTTATAGGCATCAGTTTGAGAGGGCCACAAACCTAGTCGAATTAAGGGCAAAAATACTTCATTTCTCTGCAAGCATTTCACCAGCCCTACTCCAAAATATGAGGAGAAATCTGTATAACAGATTTGGTTACTGTTTAGCACAAGGAGGTGGAATATTTGAGCCCTTAAATCATTAATCCGCTTTCCTAATTTTTATTTTTTGTTGGGTACATTTTACGAAGGTTGTAGGTTCTTAATTAGGTAGTATTTGTACAATTTGTTCCATTTTTCAGTGACAATAAAGCATACATTGCTATTAAGGTTAAAAAATAACCAAAAAATTAGTTTTAGAGCATTATAATAAATATACTCTAGAGATGGGATTGCAATTAATCTTAATTCCTATGGGCAACAAAACAATGTCGTTATCTGTATAAGCTAAAAATGAATAAACCTGATCTAATCTTTAGTACAGAATATCTACCAAGAGATAATAAATAAAGTCAACGAAGCAGCTTATGAAGCACTCGGCACGATCCAAAGGAACAAAAAGGTATACCGGACGAATTATTAAAACACGGCCCACAAGTATTGCGGGAATTATTGGCGTATGTCTTCACCTTATTCTATAATGACCGCCAGAGATTAAAAATCATATTATCAGGAATATATATATATATATATATATATATATATATATATATATATATATATTCATGAACAACCTTAAGATATGCTGATCACACAGTTCTGGTAGCATTAAATAAAGATGATTTGAGGACTCTATCAGTTGTAACATACCATAATAACCAAATGGGTTTGAAAATAAATACAAAGAAAATCAAATAGATGGTAATTAACAAATCAACAAAATATATCTAAAAACTTAATTGGCATAAGAATCGATGCAGAAAGAGTGGAGAGAGTACAATCATACAAATATTTGGGCTGTTCGGTGAATGAAAAATGGAACTCATCTCAGAAAATCAATAGCAGAATAAAACAAGCAAGAACACCATTTAAGTGGATGCAAAATTTATTAACCAACAGAGCGTTAGGACTTTCCTTAAGAATACGTTTATTACGCTTTTATGTCTGCAGAGCTCTATTCTTTGTGGCCTCACCGAAACATATGTAAAAGAATTGAGGCTTTCTTTACCACGTGTAGTTATTCAAGGGAAAATTGAAGACACCAAAGCTGGACGACAAAGACCATCGTGGCTCAAGAACATCCACCAGTGGTATGGAGTCAGCACCACGACACTTTTTAGCTGAACTATGGACAAAGTTCAGACCAAGATCATGCGACGGG
Source organism: Diabrotica undecimpunctata (assembly GCF_040954645.1). NCBI lineage: Eukaryota > Metazoa > Arthropoda > Insecta > Coleoptera > Chrysomelidae > Diabrotica > Diabrotica undecimpunctata. The sequence continues at coordinate 16,386 of NW_027313502.1, read as the reverse complement.
CCACCAATGTTTATGGAGGACAATGCACTATAATAAGAAGACTATGTAAAAAAATTCTCCTATCCCTCAGACCGGTACCTGTTCAAGCCGTCGTTTAATATAATAAGCGACTTTAATAAAGCTAACTTACTTAATAATAAGGCATTTACTTAACACACACACTACACAAACAATAAAAGGATTACGCCTAAAAAAGTTACAGTAGTTCGTGGTATAAGAGGCTGCTAAATAATGTAGCAATTCTGTAGTACGATCTAAGATTTACAATCAGTCATTTACTGATACTCTGAGATAGCGCGTAAAAAGTTGAATAGAAATTAATTTTCTCGTGGTTATAACGAAAAATATTTCATCCCTCTTTTATTCCATTATAACTTTGTTATTTACTGCCAAGGTTCATTATACTTTTAAAATATACCCTAATTACTTACCTCTAATAAATTACTCTCGTTTTTATATTCCCTTCTTAATAAACTTCAATTGTAAAGTGAACCCTCAAGAATACAATTGGTCCAATTTTAATTATTTTACGAGAAAAGCCTGTAATTAATTTGATTATCCGTATTTCATTACAGTCTGTAGATCTGTGAAAAACATTTTTGACGCTTCTAAATATAAACAGATTTAACTAAATTATTTTAGGCTCACAACGAACGAATCGCGATTGTTTTGGAGAAAAGGCCTGGATTAACCGATGTAACAATAACACCCTTAGATTTTCGTATCGCTTGTCTCAAGGTCACTTAAAACAATTACCATATTTTGTTTTCCAATAATTTTAATATGGTTTTTCTACAATCGCATACTAAGATTCAAATCACTATAAATATTAAGGACAATATACATATAATCAGGATCTGCAATACACTACAGACTACAGGACATATACAAACTACAATTATAAGTCGGTACCTCGGAGGTAAAGGACACTATGTCCATTTTCTTACTTTTTCAGGAGAGCAGTTTTAAAATTTTTTAAATTTGTAATCAGTACATACTCAAATGTTTCTTATATTTAACCAAGATTAATATATTATTATTGTGGTGTGTATAATCGTCTTTCATTCCATGAAGTGTTATATACCTGAGGTTTACCGTTCATTATTTAATTTTTTTTTTAAAATGTGTAGTTGGACATAGTGTTGTTTACCTCTAACAACTTTTTTAAATAATGTGGCATTACATGTTAAGGTCTTTACGAAATAAACAATACAAACACATTAAACAGCCTATACTATTATTTTATTAGAGGTAAATATTATAATGTTATAATAATTAAGTAAAATTATAGACGACAAGTTTCAAAATTGTTAAAGATGCTTCATATCATCTTCATCTTCTTGTGGGTAATCGTTTGTGGCCACATCGCTATGTGTTAAATTTTGATAAAACGCATGACAAACTGACGGAACAAAAGGCAGTAGTGCAATTAAGTCATTGTACTTTTGTTTTGTGATTGGTAATGAGATTACTGAGACTTGATTTAATTGGGCTGGAAACGTTACTTGCTGTCTTCGATACCTCATGAAGTTCACTTCATACATATTTTGATTATTGAAATCGGTCTTATATAAAAGAACTTTCCAATGTGTTCTTGTTGGACTTGTAGGAAAACACATGTTGACAGTAGAACAGGGTCTTTATTAACATTTTTTTTTCTACTTACAAAAGGAGGATTAGATGAAAATTTCTTATCGAACAGCGTTTTGAAGGTTTTGAAATCTGCAAGTTCCATATTGTGCACTGTGTATTTACCTGATGTTTGCCTAACTAGTTGTTGCCAGTCCCATGGTGTTAAAATGGCCAAATTGGAGAGTTTTCTTTTTCTTTCGATTAAAGCATGAACAGTGTCTGCTTCCATATGTGTGTGCCCTTTCAGTAAACACTTTTGAGTGATCGTCTTTATTTGCAGTATCCAAAAATAGCACATTATAATAATATTTATTATATAATAGCACTTATATTTTTATTTTGTCCATAGCAGTTATCGGTCCAAAAAGTGATGTCCTCTACTTGACTACCTGGAATTGTATTGTCAGCCCATTTCAAAATTGACGAGGCAATTTCATTTGCACTTCGGGCCCCTTTCGATTCGTCCCACATTATACATTGTACAGAAGAATCACTGGCATCATGTATTGTAAAATTTAATGTCCAAAGCTTCCTTTTGTAGAAACTAATACAATTGTTTGTTAGTGGTAAAGGCAAACATTTTTACAAATCACCAGATAGTACTTTGTATTTTGGCGACTCTTTAGCTATTATAAAGTCCAATTGTTTTAAGTTATACCGAGTTTTTAGGTGAGCATCATGATCAGCCTGTACACTGGTTAGTTCATCTGCAGTTAGATTATTTTTTAATTGAGCGGTGAATGTACTGCATGTATCACAAATGTCTCTTTCGGGCGGTTTAAACGACAACTTGAAGTCTTTATTAAAAATATCTGCGTACAACCACTTTTTTGCTCTGAGCTTTGGATCTACATGTCTTTCATTGCATTCATCAATGTACAGTTGATACATCTTTTCTATTGTAAGTTCTGTGCCCAGATAATCTCTCTTACTCCTTTCTCTGGAATAATGACTCTCGTATTTTGGGAATGATTTAATATGTTGATGTTTACTATTTATGGTTTCGGTAGGAGTTTTATTGGTTGGCGTGTGTCTACCTCTTTGATCAGCTTTTATTAAACCTCCTGGCTACTCTGAGATAGCGCGTTTTACGACTACTAAATTAGATATACAAAGTGTGTTTAAAAACATAACCTTGCACACCTTCAATAGCTGATTGTTCACTATAAAATGGTAGTGTAGTGTATTATTTTTAGATTTGGTAGAATTTAGATCTTTTTTTCTTGATCGAAGAGTAGGTTGTATGTGGATACATGACAAGATAAATTGCTTTTTAAGATCTGAAATGTTTGTCTCAGTCCAGTATGAGTTGAAAATTTTTTGTCTTTCGTATTCTGGCAATCTTTCAGAGCATTTCATGTGACACATGCAAGGAGGCTTTAACATTTTTGCAGGCATGTCTTTTTCTCTTTTACTGAGATACTCTTTCCCACCAGCTATTTTTCGTTTGCGAACATTACAGGCCCAATTTTGTTCATTTACTACACGTTTTTTACCTTTTGGTTTGCACTTAATTATATTTTGTACCTTTCTTTTATCACTTTTCTCTTCTTCCAAAATAACTTCATTATGTTCATTGAAATTGCCTGCATCACTGCTTAGGGATAAATCGTCCCGAAGAAGATTTTGTTTATTGCCCCACTAATCGTAGAAGTAATAATAGCTTTCTCTTTTACCTTTGTTTTCGCTGGTTTACTTATACGTCTCATATCATTGTCGTCCGATTCTGAGCTTTCACCACTTAGAGGCTCATAGATTTTATCAATATCCGAATTTTCATCTCCAAACAAATTATCATTTTTGTCCACTTCTTTCTTATAACGAATATATTATCTCAAACAAGCTAAAAGAAGGACCTTCAATCGTGTTTTATTATAATTTATGAAAATATTTTAATTAAATAATGTTAAAAAATAAAAAATTTAGACATGACTTTAAATTATTATGTTTAATTTCAAATCGAGAGCTGTCATTCGTTTCTCGTAAAGTGTAGCACAAAACTGTATTGAGTTGTGGCATACTTGAATAAATAAAACACACTGAAAAAATTAAAAATTTAATTTGAAATTATTACAAAATGAATAACTTTTACAGTGAACAAGTGTGGAGTTTAAATATATATGTATTATAATTCGAAACTGCTGAAATAATAGTATTTTGTCATATCTCCATTATTAAAAAATTCTTCAAACATTTTGGACATTAACTTAACCGTCTCTCTGGTTATTAAATTTATTAGATACCGTTTTTTGTTGTTAATAATAAAAATAATATTGATCTAAATACATTTTTAAATGTTATTAATTTTATTTAGATTTAGTGCAATTCCGTTATCTGTGATGGCAACAATGAATTGTTTCACGAACCATTGTCTCCAGTCTGAACCAGAGATATGTAGGAGAGGCTCTCTTATATATATATATATATATATATATATATATATATATATATATATATATATATATATATATATATATATATATATATATATATATATGTCTGGTCTGAACACTGGTTTACATTGGGAAAAAAAAGTGTACCATTTTTATATGACGGAAAGTGTACAAGGGTACATAACACTATGTCCGGATGGTAAATGACGGTGCACACATATAGTAGAGGTAAACAACACCAAGTCCACATGGTGTTGTTTACCTCTGACTGTAAGTGGACTTAGTGTTTATTAAAAAGTCGGTCACTTGCCGTAAAATTGTCTCTGGACGTAGTATGCTTTATCCATGTGTAGAGTCAGAAAAGTTATATTCAAAAGTGCAATAATCTAAATTTCGATAAAAATGGACATAGTGTCTTTTACCTACGGGGTACACAAGTGTAAAACAAAAAAATACTCTATAACAAGAAATTGAATGTATATCCAAAACATTGTTTAAAAAAAAAACAATATATTGATTTTTTAAATACGTTAGGTAATCAACCTTTACAGGTGATGATATTCCAATACCAGGATAACCACGATACAATGAAAAGAACTACTAGCAGCAGTTAAAGAAAGCAGATATGTGTTATTCAGAGTATGTTATTTTTAATTACCGATGCACTCAAACAAGATTCCAGATCTCCTTGACTTTTGTATCTGTAGAAATATATCTTCAATTTCTCTTTCATGGTATGAACAGCTCTCTCGCCCATTGTATGAAAAATAAGTGGAAGGAAATATTATAAAAAAAAGTAAACCACTCTGAGATAGCGCGTTCGCTAATTAAATAGCTTTAAACTAAACGTCGAAAAAAAAATATCTCTGTCCCACTGCACAATAAAGAATAGTTAGAATAAGAAGTAAAAATATTTAGCTAATTGTCTGGAAAAGTAGACTAATAGTAAGGCACAAAAAAGTATTCTATGAAGATTTACAGAATATACGGTATTCGCCAAAATAAACAGTACCAACATTTAGACCACTCTGAAATTGCCCACGTAATACGTTGTTATTTCATTGGGCTTATTTTTCATTAACTTTCATATTAATAGTGCTCTATTATTAAAACCGTCGTGAAGACGGTTCTTACAAATCCGGAGAAAGTGTTGATGAAAGAGTATTATTTCAGATAGTCCAGTAGGGATAGCATTTGACTTTGTATGGCAAGCTGCCCCAAATTTTATTATGTAAACCTTTATGGGTGGTCCATAGTAGTGTAAATTTAAAATCGCGACTCAATTCGGCTGTTGGTTCAACCGCCATCTTGATTCTAAAGGAAAACTATTTTGCTCAATATCTCCGCAATTTTGTACATTTTGACAAAAATGATCGGCAAAAAAACTGAAATTTTTCCAAATGCGATTTCCTACAATTTCTTTTTTACAAATTTTTTCGTGCGATCGATATTTTCCGAGTTCGGTGAAAAAATAGTGAAAGGGGGGGAAGAATAATTATCGAATTATCTCGTTTATTATTAACTTTACGGCGTAAATGTACATAAGCAAAAATGAAGAGAATTATATTTTATGCAATTTTGATCTTCATTTTTTTTGCCTAAGTGGTAAATATTGACGCTAGAACCTTAAATATTAATTTCAGCAAAAAAATGAAAGAGGTCCAAATTGTATAAAATATAGTTCTCTCCATTTTTTTTATGTACATAACGTAAAGTTGATAATAAACGAGATAATTCGAAAATTATGCTTCCCTCCCCTTCCCCTTTTAATATTTACCCCTTAACTCAGAAAATATCGATCTCATGAAAAAATCTGTAAAAAAGAAATTGTAGGAAATTGCATTTGCAACAATTTGGATTCAGTCGCGATTTTAAAATTTACACTAGTATTGACCCCCTAAAGGTTAGAATAATAAAATGTGGGGTAGCTGGGCATGCAAGGTTAGGCCTTTTTTTCGTCTAACCCGACTTGACAAGAGTGGAAGTGTATTGTGTTAGCGCAACGGCTTCTCCGGTGGTCTTAAAATAGTTCTTACTGACAATAATAAAAGACGCATTCTCTTTAGCCTTTATAGTAATATCAATGAAATGTTCACAGGTCAACTATTCGCTTAGTGGTTATCCTTATCGCATTCAAATTCGACAAAGAGAATAAACCTTGCAAACAAGGGTGCAAGAGAAGTTTAATGTAGACGTGTCTAGTGTAACAAGATCTTAATTTCTTAACAAATGTGAGGTGTTAGGACGAAAGTTACATTCACGTTAACCATCCAAAATCCTATAAGTTTAATCCACGTGTTTCAAATCTCATTCTGTATGAGCTTTTACTTATATACGTTTTATAATTTCTAACAAAAAGAGTGTTTGTTTATACAGTCTTAATAGCATCGAATAACACTTTCTCTGTAATAACTGCGTCTTACAAACGTCGATTGGAATAAACAAAATTGAATCATTTATTTTAATTAGAAATTGCCGCGAACGGAATGAAAGTGTTACACTGACAATCACTGAGAAATGAAGTTAAATCAGATCCGGACGGGGAGTTTTGTTTTGCCGGGAAAAGATATCGAGGCTTGAGAGAAGGAATGCAGTCTTGTCCTGGCCTTTGACTGGTCTGAGTCTGACATTTTAGCGATTAAAGTGGTACTGCCAAAGCCAGTACCATAGACTCCTGGATGAGACTTTCAGGGAGTCAAGTCAAATTGAAAGAGACCTGCCATATTAGCTTTTAGCCGGTATAGCAGGTCTTACTGATTATTTTTTTAATTTTTTTGTTATTTATTTTTTTTTTATTCAGCGTATGGATTTTAACAGTACGATAAATACACATATACAATACTAAAATAAAATGAAACTAAATATTAATGTTGTTACCCATTGGCACCCACCATTTCTGATGGGCCAATGTATAACCTTTGAATGACCTATTAGAAACGGTAGGTGCCAATGGGTAATAATATAACTAACTCCGAAAGTTCGGCGCCGATGAACGATCCATCAGAAAACGTGGATACCAATGGGTAACAATATAACTACCTCCGAAAGTTGGGAGCCAATGTAGAACAATAAAACTCACAACTCACAACTTTCTTTGGGAGCCAATTGTTAGGCCTCGTTTAGCTCAGTCTCTCAGATGTGAGAACATATTATCTTAGAAGTTTATCTGAAAAATGGGTTTGGCTGGGACAAATAAACCAAGGCATTAATTAATTATATTTATTATACATAAAAAAAATATAAAAATTGAAATTTTAATATTAAATTAAAATCAACAAAGCAAATCTTGCCTATAGCTTTACATAAAAACATTTTTAAATGATACTTATGGCTTCTGATGTTGTCTTTGAGTAGTTAGACAGGATTGCATAATGTAGTGGTTAGTTGCTGACATAGCTGAATCTATATCTTATAGATACTTTTATGTTTGATCTTCAGATGGCTATTGAGTTCTGAGTAGCAGCTGCAGTTATTATTGTGTGGTCGACCATGTGCTATGGAGAGTCTTTAACAAAGCTCAGAAAGTTTTACCCATGTGGTTTCAATATGTCCTACCAAAAGGTGGGCCAGAAAAATTAATAAGGTCAAAAAACTAGAAAAATTAACCTTGTGTTAGCAACTGTCTATGTCCTAAAATATTTCCTTGTCATATGAAGATTGAAACTAATTACAATTTTAAATAGCAAAAAGCAGATTGGCAAGAATAAAATGAATATACATATTATTATTAAATGAATTAGTTAAATTATATTAAAGATACTAACTGAATCTGGATTGAAAAGAAGCACGTGGGTTGAGGTTAGATATGTATAAAAGGTCAAGTTATAAAAAGACAGATATAAGAAAAATTTATTAACTAGAAATGTAAGTACTCACCCTACAAAAGACTTAACGATATAAACTGAATTTTAAACTGAAGAATGTCTTTTTATAGATGAAGAATATTTATAAAAAAAATAGCCCCTTTCTATTTTGAAGTACAGATCTTATATCTATCATCTCATAGAAAATAATAGGGTCTGAATAAAGGGATTAAATTAGATCACAGAATATTTATTAAATAGAAAGTTGATCGAAGGGTTTAGCGCAAATATTTTTAGAATAAAAATAGCAAATTGAAAGAGACATGTCAATTAAATGAATAAAATCGAAAAAAACTGAAATAAAATCATTATTTAAAGAAAAATAACAAACATGTGACGTTTATAACGTTACAATGTCTAATTTAGAGAACCATTCAATTGCTTCTGGGGAACATTCCACAAAGCCTTGGAGGTGTTTCCACGATAGGCACGATTTCAGCAGTTTGAAATACAGTGGTTTATGGTCTGTCTAGATGATCCGCAATCGCACTTTGGACCCTCCGCATGGCCCTATTTGAACAGCGACATCTGTCAACACATTTATCATGTCCCGTACATATGCAATTAAGCCTCGCCCAGGTAGGTCAGGGCGGATTTGATCTGAATGAAACCTTGAGTTGAAGAGTACAGCTTTTATATGCAACTTTTGTATTTTGCTGCAAATAAAATCAGTTTTTATAAGGGTGTTAAATAAATAAACGTTTCGCAATTTTTCCCTTTTTTACGATTCTCATGAGATCAATAAAATGTATTACTTTCATTGACCAGTGACTATGGAATTTCCATTTTTAGAGCCTAATCTTTCAAACCTATAGCCTGCACTTTCGGTTTTGCGTTTGGCAAAACGTTCTTAAACACTGCTTTATTTCGATGACACAAGTAGGTTTTTTGAAAATACATAACTGCACCTACAAATTTATCCCAATACCGACTTCGTGGAGGTTTTTCTGTGACTGTGACAAACGTGATCGTTTTTACGTGTACGTGATCGTTTGTCATGCGAAAGTTTAAAATTTTCGTTTTTTAGGCATGTTTCAAATGCCTCATATACGTTGCCAAAACTCAAAATCGAAATTTCATGCTATAGATTTTAAAGATTAGGCGCTAGCAATAAAAATTCCACTACGACGCGACGGGTCAAAGGAATTGATAAATTTTAATTGATCTCATGAGAATCATAAAAAATGGCAGAAATCGCGCAACATTTATTTATTGATCAGATTTATAGAAACTGATTTCATTTGCGGTAAAATGCAACAATTGCATACAAAAGCTGCACTCTTTACCTTTAAAACGCCTTTTTACTTTTGTCGATAGCACACTCTGATTATAAGATATCGAAATTTTACCGTCGAGTTGATACAAATTTTATTTAAAATTGATTTCGCGCTTAACTGAAATTCAACATCGCTGGTCGCTCCAATCGTTGTTTCTGAGAGAACTGTTCATTTTACACAAAAAATGCTAATAAACATAAATAAAATTTATTTAAATTATCTCAGCTACATTTTTTATTTAGAATATTTTTTTCTACGGCGTACATATTCATGGTAAATCGATTTTCCCCTGTGAGGAGGGGTTTTAGGGGTAGCGGGGAGGTATGGGTGGTAAACTTTATTAAATATTTTTTGAGGTCCTAAAATTGACCTTGTCAGAAAACCTCAGCTTGTTTGTATGATTTTTATAGCTCAAATTCCTGACGACTGGACTATGAAGCAAAAGTTTTTTTAAAAATCGTTGTATCTCCTTTTTTAAATTATAACAGCGTTATGTCTTTAATTTACTGCTTTTTATTAAGAATTGTATACATATTTTCTACGTTTCTTCATTTCCTTTGTTCTAAAATCTTTTTCTGGCAATTTAATATTTTTCATGTCCTTGACAACGTTTTGTCGAGGTGAGTTAACATTTTTCATTTTTAATTATAATTTTCTGAAAATTTCCTGTGATGATTTGGGTCTTAATGGCATATATTTAAATATTATTTTTGCAAACAATAATTGTTTCCAAAGCTCTGTGCAGTTCAGATCAATAGCTATTTGATTTTACTTTTTCTTCTCATGAACCTCTTTATTTATATAAACTATTTATTAGAAAAGGAGATGCAATTACACAAATTAGCAGCAATCAAATCATTTTTATGTGCGATATTGAGAACTATTTGTATTTTTTTTTTGTCTTCTGATATTCACCTAATTTCAGGCAATTTATTTCATGTACATATAAGTTTAGCACTTTTTTCACAACTTCTTTAATGTATAAAATTTTGTAGTGGCCTATAACATTCACGGAGAAACGAGATCCAACTAAAAGCTGAAATTTATTAAGACTAGAATGTGTAAAAGTACAAGAAAACCTAGAGAATGATAATCATGCTCTCTTCAGCACTTACTGAGTTTCATTGTAGTTTTTCTGAGTAATTTTCGGTATTTTCTCTTTATTTTCGGAAGTGTATCGAGATCGAATTTCATATTGCCTGGATGAGAGGATTTCATATTGCCCCACGAGAAGTTAAGAAATATATGGTTAATCCTGGCCGAACCCAGCTAACGAAAGAAACCTAATAAAACCTGGGTATAGTCTGATATCTGGAGTTTAAGCTATCCTCAAGCTAAGCTATTTCTACGCGGTCATTCTCTCTTCATAGAATCTTGATCGAGCATAAGCAAAACATTCAAAAATACTTTTTTTACTAACATACCACAGCAAATATTAATATAACTGTAGATGGAAAAACAACTGGAAGAAATTAAACAATTTTATTAACAAAGAAGCATAGTGGACAGCGCAGAAGGGATTGAGAACAATATACTAACAATAATAAGCAAATATTTAACAATCTTAACAAGATATTGTGATGTTACGGTCAATAATTGGTTAAAATAGTTCAAACAGTTTTAAACAAATAATTCTGATTCATATGATTTTTTTCTGGAAATTTTCATTTCTTATCTTTTCTAACAAGACAAGAATCTATGGGAAAAACAATCAAACAGCAAATGAAAGTGGATATACCATATCTTCAAAAAGCTAAACAACATTTACCACACTATCCGTTTCTTTGTTAAGTCTTTTTTACTTATTTCACATACTTCCTTAGCTGCATCCAATAGATAGTAGATAAAAAGAGGCCTAGATAGTAAAATGCAGGGCGCAAGAAGAAAAGAAAGGCCACGAAAAAGATGGGAGGATGAAGTAGCAGCAGACGCGGCAAATGGAAAACTGTAGCACCATTGGATAGAGAGAGAGAGAGGGGGGGGGATTTTCCCCTTAAAGTGGGGTTCTGCGGTGTGGGGGTTTTCCCCGTATAGTGATAAAAGTTCATAAGTGCATAAATAAAGCGCTTGTATTAACCTATATTAATATTCTCGTGTGACAAAATAAAAAAAATATTTCTGAAAAAGTACCTATGCATATTGCAGTACATAGTAAAACTAGTCAGATCCTCTGTGAAATAACTTTTTATTTTTTATAATCCTTAACTACCGCATAATCATTTGGCACCATTATTGATTGAGTGCCCTGCAGTAAGTTACCAATGTGTTCTTCTTGGACATTAACCTCCAGCTTGAAAAAAAATCTTACTCAGCACTTCTATCATGAATGGAATAATCGGCGTCGGATTCCGAAGAGGATTGTTTTTTAGAGTTCTTCTTTTTTTGGATTGTAGTAGGAAAAAGATGTTTTGTCACATTTTGTTTTAAACGTTTTTGTCTTTTTAAAGCTTGTGTTGTCTTATCAGCTAGTTGCTTTTTCTCTTCAGCTACTTCCGCTTCCAAACGCTCTTTTGTAGGTGTTGAAGTCAGGAATTGTGATTTCAATACCATTTTTAATACGCTTTTTTTTAATTTTTATTTTGATAGAGGAATTATATCTTTGAGAGTTGATACTTAAGTTTGAAAAGAAAAATCGTCTTCCCTCGTAAAGGGTGTAATTTTATGTTGGGACTTCTTTAATATATCGTCATCTACTTCAGAGGCAAGTAAACCTGAAATGCACGGTTCATCACGAAGAATATATTTTGAAACAAAAGGCAGATCTTCTAACTGATTTTCGTTAATACCAAATATTAACTGTTGATCATCATCACGTGGATCTTCATCCAGTGGTTGATCTGTAACTTCTGATAGTAGGAAAACAACCTCTGATAAAATATTTATGTTAAAGGGATAGATCCCAGTAGTGTGAAAGGCTTGAACTGCATTTTCAAGAGTGCTCACTTTTTCAAATGCTATTTTAAACGTTTATATTATTAGGCTCTGTCCAGGTATGCTTGGATTTTCTTTTGATTATGCGATATTTCTCTTTCCCAACATCTATTTCTAACGACACTTTCACCATTCTGTAGTCGCTACCTGTTGAAAACTGGGATAGTGTAACATCTTTAAAGATGTGCCTCTTGTCAGTGATCATAAAATTGATCTCGTTGTCAGTTTTTTCATTCGGGTTCTACCACGTCCATCTCCGATGTCCTTTTTTGTAGAAAAAGCTGTTCATTTGGAATAGATTTTTTTTCATCTGCCTATAGGTTGGCTTTAATCATATCTTAATTCGTGCAAAATGTTATTTATTATGACTAAAAATAATTTAAGGCTTAAAATGGAGCCTTGAGGAATTCCATTTTCTAGAAACATTATGGTAAATAATTTGCTATAACTTGAATTGGTCAAACTTTGAAATTTTATATAAAAACTAGTATGACCCTAAACTTTCCATTGTTTTATTGTTTTTAGAATATATTTCCATGCAAGGCCGAAAGCTGTATTAATGTCTATCAAGACATCTAGCAGTTTTTAGTTACGTATAAATGATTGATAAATTTCAGACTGCATCATTAAGAGACTGTCAGCAGTGAATTTGCCTTTACGCAAACTAGATTAAAGATAGGATAGTAATTCCTATTTTTTAAATTCCACATCAGTCTACCATTTACCACCTTTATCAGTTTTCACATACTACATGTTAAAGAGACTGGACGATATAATGTGGGGTCGTCTTTCGGTCTGTTGGGTTCATGAACTGGGCCAATAATTAAATTGCACTTTGGAAAACATGATTTAAGAGAAAATTAGGTTAACTGGGTCTGGAAGTATGAGTTAAGCTAAGCCAGAAAGATTTTCTAAGAAAAGAGATGAGATGTCTTTTGAGTCAGAATTGTTTTTTTAGGCTATTTAGTGTCATAAAGTTCTTGCAGAGTAGTTTCTGCTTTTATCAATATATTTTTGTTAAATTTATTTTCAGTATTTAACATGTTATGATTAAAATCTCTGTTTAAATAATATTTTGTTTGCTTCAAAAGTATTTATGCATTTGTTTCACGAGATATTGTCTTGTAGACATCTTTTAATAAATTAATTAAAATTGATATTCAGCATTCTTTACCTTGGCGATTACAATATTTATACAATATATCACAGAATACTAATCACAACGTTGTGATTAGTATTCTGTAAATATATCAATTTTAGAACTACAAGTATAATGTATCATTATTTTCATATCTGATTATATTATAAAAAAATTTTATCTGCGCAAAAGGAAAAGCCGTTTTAATCTATTTTTCGTTTACTTAAATGCATTCATCACTTAAGAACCATTTTCCCTTCCTTTTAGCAAATTTATTGTCTTGAAGGCGCATTTATTCGGCGTATATGAATTTCAAAGTATAATAATTTCATAATGTTATTCTCACTGAATAATGTATTCAAATGAAGTGGAGCTGCTTGAGAGACAAGTGGAATATCGTGGATTTTGATAATTAAATTTTCAGGGAATTTCAAATGCCAACCATGTTAAAATCAATGCCATACTAGCATAGTTTTGTTTGTTTGGTTGTTTATTATGATGCATTTATAAGCATACAAATGTTTCATGTAAAACACAGAAAATTGTTAAAATCATTGATAATAGCATTGTTTGAGAATGCTATTCTATATATATATATACATATATATATATATATATATATATATATATATATATATATATATGAAAGTAAAGATTGCATTTCATTTCAATCGGAACTCCACCATTGCTCTACACGTGTTTCGAGTTATTCAACTCGTCATCAGGAGCACTTGTGGAAGTTCAACTGAAATGAAATGCAGTCTAGTATTTGGTTATTATAACCAAAATAATAAGCCAGGTACGCTAGCAGCGACATCTATACGAAGTAACAAGAAGTCCAGAGACCTCTCTCTGATAGTAAATTAGGTGAACCGCCAAATTCAAAGCCTCTTACTAGAGACTTTTAACGACGCTAGAAGTACATTTTTACTTCAACATGCATCTACGATTCACCTTTGAAAATTACTATCTTTTTCGCTCTTTACGTAGAGAAAGACGTTTAAATGAAAGTAAAAGATTGCATTTCATTTCAATCGGAACTCCACCATTGCTCTACACGTGTTTCGAGTTATTCAACTCGTCATCAGGAGCACTTGTGGAAGTTCAACTGAATGAAATGCAGTCTAGTATTTGGTTATTATAACCAAAATAATAAGCCAGGTACGCTAGCAGCGACATCTATACGAAGTAACAAGAAGTCCAGAGACCTCTCTCTGATAGTAAATTAGGTGAACCGCAAATTCAAAGCCTCTTACTAGAGACTTTTAAACGACGCTAGAAGTACATTTTTACTTCAACATGCATCTACGATTCACCTTTGAAAATTACTATCTTTTTCGCTCTTTACGTAGAGAAAGACGTTTAAATGAAAGTAAAAGATTGCATTTCATTTCAATCGGAACTCCACCATTGCTCTACACGTGTTTCGAGTTATTCAACTCGTCATCAGGAGCACTTGTGGAAGTTCAACTGAAATGAAATGCAGTCTAGTATTTGGTTATTATAACCAAAATAATAAGCCAGGTACGCTAGCAGCGACATCTATACGAAGTAACAAGAAGTCCAGAGACCTCTCTCTGATAGTAAATTAGGTGAACCGCAAATTCAAAGCCTCTTACTAGAGACTTTTAACGACGCTAGAAGTACATTTTTACTTCAACATGCATCTACGATTCACCTTTGAAAATTTCAGTTGAACTTCCACAAGTGCTCCTGATGACGAGTTGAATAACTCGAAACACGTGTAGAGCAATGGTGGAGTTCCGATTGAAATGAAATGCAATCTTTTACTTTCATTTAAACGTCTTTCTCTACGTAAAGAGCGAAAAAGATAGTAATTTTCAAAGGTGAATCGTAGATGCATGTTGAAGTAAAAATGTACTTGTAGCGTCGTTAAAAGTCTCTAGTAAGAGGCTTTGAATTTGCGGTTCACCTAATTTACTATCAGAGAGAGGTCTCTGGACTTCTTGTTACTTCGTATAGATGTCGCTGCTAGCGTACCTGGCTTATTATTTTGGTTATAATAACCAAATACTAGACTGCATTTCATTTCAGTTGAACTTCCACAAGTGCTCCTGATGACGAGTTGAATAACTCGAAACACGTGTAGAGCAATGGTGGAGTTCCGATTGAAATGAAATGCAATCTTTTACTTTCATTTAAAACGTCTTTCTCTACGTAAAGAGCGAAAAAGATAGTAATTTTCAAAGGTGAATCGTAGATGCATGTTGAAGTAAAAATGTACTTCTAGCGTCGTTAAAAGTCTCTAGTAAGAGGCTTGAATTTGCGGTTCACCTAATTTACTATCAGAGAGAGGTCTCTGGACTTCTTGTTACTTCGTATAGATGTCGCTGCTAGCGTACCTGGCTTATTATTTTGGTTATAATAACCAAATACTAGACTGCATTTCATTTCAGTTGAACTTCCACAAGTGCTCCTGATGACGAGTTGAATAACTCGAAACACGTGTAGAGCAATGGTGGAGTTCCGATTGAAATGAAATGCAATCTTTTACTTTCATTTAAACGTCTTTCTCTACGTAAAGAGCGAAAAAGATAGTAATTTTCAAAGGTGAATCGTAGATGCATGTTGAAGTAAAAATGTACTTCTAGCGTCGTTAAAAGTCTCTAGTAAGAGGCTTTTGAATTTGCGGTTCACCTAATTTACTATCAGAGAGAGGTCTCTGGACTTCTTGTTACTTCATATATATATATATATATATATATATATATATATATATATATATATATATATATATATATATATATATATATATATATATATATATAAACAAACAACCAGTTTATTAGGGCTGCAGTCAGAAGGTTGGCCGGGATGTTAAAGAAACACTCTTTTGACTTTTTTTTCTAGCTTTCGGAATTATTTTATTCCTTTTTCAAGACGCTGTAATATAGATAAAAAGAATATTTTAATATTTACAAAATATCACAATTCATCAGTGTAACTTACTAGTCGTTGAGATTATTTATAATAAGCTTTGACCCTCAATATTATTAACACAAACATAAAATAATGGACAAAATACATTCTAAATTTTAGTAAGGATAATTCGCGAGGAACCGCAAAGTGGGCGACGCCTGGTGGTAGATTTCAAAAGCATCCACTTCGGGAAAAAACTCTGAGATAGCGCG
>NW_027313501.1:0-21314 GCF_040954645.1 Diabrotica undecimpunctata | reverse complement strand
CGCGCTATCTCAGAGTGAAGAATGTAGATCCATTAACCAACAGAAAAATGAAGCATACAAGAGACTTCAAGCCGCGAGAATCTTAGACGAGAAGAAAAAAGGACGTTTAGAAGGAAAAAGAAAAAGAATTCAAACCCAGAATAACATCATGTAAAGGCAGAGATGGTTCCATAATTAGTGACAAAGAACAGATACTAAACAGGTGAGCGAATCATTTTGAAGAACTGCTTAGTGACAGTCGTGAAGAAGACCAAATAGAAATTACTTTGCCTAAAATGGATGAAAACGCTCAAGAGCCGCCCTCCACCGAAGAAGAAATTAGAGTAGCCATTTCAAAACTGAAAAATAACAAAGCCCCCGGTTGGGACAATCTTCCTGCCGAACTCTTAAAAAATGGTGGTGACACCCTTTTTAAACAAATGCATAAATTAGTAACCGAAATCTGGCAATGGAAGGAAACGCCCGCGGACTGGAAATTAGGTGTAATACACCCCCTTCACAAAAAGGGAGATATGATGGTGTGTGATAATTATAGAGGCATCACCCTACTTAATGTGGCATATAAAGTATTGTCTAACGTATTTTACAGAAGATTGATCCCCTATGCTGAACAAATAGTTGGGAACTACCAATGCGATTTCCGACCCAATAAATCAACAACGGATCAAATCTTCACAGTCAGGCAGATTCTTGAGAAAACGCTTGAGTTCGAAATCGACACCCACCACATATTCGTTGATTTCAAAGCCGTATACGACTCAGTCAATAATAATACAAGATCTATGCAAATATGCGCATATGCGGATGATGTTGCCATAATAAGCCGCAACAAAAGGGTATTGAGCGAAAAAGTTATAGAACTGAAACGAGAAGCTGCTACGTTTGGTCTATACATAAATGAAAGCAAAACAAAATATATGGAGTGCACAAAATCGAATGAACATGAGAATCTGAAGGTAGACAACCATACCTACAAATATGCCTCCACTTTTCCCTACCTAGGCTCAATAATAAATGACAACAACAACATCAGTCAAGAAATACAAGCACGGATTCTTAGCGGTAATAAGTGCTTTTATGCATACAAAGACTTAATGAAAAGTAAGTTACTGAATCGTGAGTCTAAGCTGAGAATCTACAAAACCGTAATTAGACCAGTGGTCACATATGGATGTGAAACGTGGACCCTCTCAACCACTGATGAAAATCAACTGAGAATATTTAAGCGCAAAATACTAAGGAAGATATTTGGACCAACCCAATGCAGCGATAGTTCGTGGAGAATTAAAATGAACCACGAGCTGGATGAACTAATGCAGAGCGCAGATATTGTCAGATTTGTAAAATCACAAAAACTAAACTGGCTTGGTCACCTAGAAAGAATGCCAGATAATCGAGCTGTAAAAGTAGTCCAGAGATGGAAGCCCCAAGGAAACAGAACAAGAGGAAGGCCCCGTAAAAGATGGATAGACGACGTAGAGAGGGATCTTAAAACCATGAACATCAGGCAGTGGCGAAGGAAAGTATCCGACAGGGCAGAATGGAAGAACATTGTTAAGCAGGCCAAGACTCACAAAGGGTTGTAGCGCCATTAGAAGAAGAAGAAGAAGATACGACTCAGTCAACAGACAAAAACTTCTACAGGCTATGGTGGAATTTCAAATGCCGCTTCATCTTGTTTAACTAACGGAACTTACACTCACAGTGACTGAATGTGTACAAGTGGTCGGATATGCAGATGACATAATTATTGCTAGGTCCACAGAATCTCTGATCAAAGCATTTCGATCACTAAGGGCGTCTGCACTGAGAATGGGATTGGAAATAAACGCACAGAAAACCAAGCATATGCACTGTCGCTGCTGACCAAAGACAACAATGTCAGCGAAGAAATTAAAAGGAGAATAGTGCTTGCCAATAAGTGCTATTATGGCTTGAGGAAACAGATTGCTCCAAAACTACCCAGAAAAATAAAGTTACGATATATAAAACACTAATAAGGCCAGTTTTAACATACGGTTCAGAAACGTGGTCACTTACACAGAACGACAAACAATTGCTTAAACGTTTCGAGAGAAAAATTCTAAGGAAAATATATGGAGGAGTCCAAGAACAGGGTTTGTGGCGTAGGCGTTACAACTTTGAGTTATACAGAATTTTTGGAGAACCTGACGTTGTAAAATGTTTTAAATTAGCACGCCTTCGATGAATAGAACATGTAATTAGGCGAAATGAAGATGCAACGATCAGAAAAATGTTCGACTAAAGAGGACCAGTGGGAAGAGGAGCCAGAGGAAGACCAAAACTTAGGTATCAAGATAAAAGAGGATGATTTAAAATCCATTGGATTTAAAGCATGGAGAAGAGTTGCCAGAGACAGAGGCGAATGGAAGATTGTTCTGAAGAAGGCTTTGGCTCATAACGAGCTGGAATGCCGCTGATGATGATAATTCCATCATCAGATTTACATGTTTAAAGCCACTTAATATGTGGGTAAAAACCCTTTAAATGGTGTTAGATTAACTTAAATTATATCTTTGATATTAAAAAGCTAGGATGTTTAAAGTTATAAATGGAATTGGTCACATAGTAAAGTAGGACTCCACTGTAGTGGCTAGTCCTTAAAAGTGTCTGCAAGGACTTGTTGATAGCAACTGTTGCAAATTAAGTTGCTCTCATGGCATCTTATTTTTTTAATGGCTGCATTGCTTTTACAAACCGAACTAAAATTATACAAAATGCATTTGAGTTTAACTACATAAATTAGATTTATAAAGTTGAATTAATAACTACATAAAGTAGATTTATACTGACATTTCTAGCGATATGCGACAATAATGTGGCCGTATATATCTCAAATCTTGGCCACTATAGTGCAGAGCTAAGACAACAGTAATAAACGCAAATAAAAGCGTGTAAAGATGAAGTGTGAACTACTAAACAAGATCGAGCTGAAACGGGACCCTCGGGTGTATTCTGAAGTCATATAAAGACCCTTAAAACGAACTTTTGATGTGTCTTATTGTGCCCAGACTTCGGCCACTTTATACAACTTTCAGATTGCTACTGCTCGTTTCAGGAACGGTTTTAGGATAGAACGTGCGAAATATCATTTGAAATATAAAGACATAATGTATGAAGAGCAAATATGGCAAAAGGGAAAATATAAGTACTTAAAAGAAAGTTTATAGACATTTTCAGAGCAATAGTAGTAAGTATATTTAAATTACTTTACCCTATTAAAATAAAAAAAAAATGATAAAATATTATTTCATTCTAATATATTTCATAAACTTTAATTACAGACGCCAAATTTTACTTCACTTGTTTAAATGTTATCTCAGGATTTTCTCTGAGTTCTGAAATACCATTACATTGTAATAGTGCTAAAATATGCAACAGGAGTAAATAGAAAATAAAAGAAATATCAAATAAAAACAATAATTTAAATATATTGAATATATATATATATATATATATATATATATATATATATATATATATATATATATATATATATATATATTTGGATATCGCTATACCTTACTCTGATAATTAAGAAACTGTACATCTCTGAATTGAAACATTTCTCTTGCTGTAATATTTTTCAGACCACAGACCAGTAAGAGCTAAATTAATGGTAAACCTACAAAAAGAAAGAGCAAAGATGATAAACAGTTGCAAACGCATAGTTTGGAATTCACCAAATCAGCCAGAAGCATACATAAAAAATATAGCCGAAACTTTACAGAGTAATAATCCCAAACCTCTAAGTATCGACGATCAAAATAAATTAAAAACAGACTCGGTTAGAAACGCACAACTCAAATTTTGCAAGAAAAAATGACACCAAAAGTGAAAAGATTAGCAAAGATACAAAAGCTCTCATGGAAATACAACGAAACCTAAGCGAGAACGAAAAGGGAAACAAAGAAGAATATAGAAAACTAAATAAAAGAATTTCAGCGGAAATTAGAAAAGATGTAAGAAGATATAATACTAATGTAATTACTCAAACAGTAGAACAGAACAAAGGTTTAAAGATAATGAAAAGGAAACTCACACAAAGTAAAAAATAAATATACAAGCTGAGAAATAAAGACGGAAAGGTAACAAGAGATAAACAAAACATTCTGAAAATAACCAGAGAGTTTTATAAAGACCTCAATACCAGCCAAAGACCACAAGACAATTTCCCGACACGAGTAAAGACTCTCATAAATCAGGGATCGGAAATACTTTTACCCATTCCTGTGTCAGAAGTAAGAGCAGCTTTAAAGGAAATGAAGAACCATCGATAGCCTGGTGCTGATGGACTCGTTATTCAGGCAATAAAAGCAGGAGGGGAAATTTTATTAAAATCAGTAAGCGAACTGTTTAATAAATGCTTACATGCGGGTACGATTCCAAAACACTGAAACAATGCAGTGATAGTCTTGTTACACAAAAAAAGCGATATTACTAAATTGGAAAATTATAGACCCATCAGCCTCTTGACACATATGTACAAACTTTTTATGAAAATCTTAACAAAGAGACTAACACCTAAACTTGATTTCTATCAGCCCAAGGGACAGGCAGGCTTCAGGGCAGGATATGGCACAAATGACCATTTGCATAAAGATCTTAATAGAAAAGTGCATCGAGTACAACATACCACTGGTTCTTGCATTTGTCGATTACGAGAAGGCTTTTGATTCTGTAGAGTTTTAAACAGTACTGGAAGCCCTAAATCAAAGCCGAATAGATTACAGGTACACGACACTAACCAAAAACATCTACGAGAACGCTAAATCAAGTATACGACTACACGAAGACACAGAAAAATTCAGCTTAGGTCGAGGAGTTAGACAAGGAGACAAGATTTCACCAAAATTGTTCACGGCAACTCTAGAGTCAATATTTAAGAACACTCAGTGGCAATATATGGGCATCAATATAGATGGAGAAAGATTAAATCATCTAAGGTTTGCAGATGATGTTTTACGCGCTATCTCAGAGTTAATCGCAGATAACTTGCAGGATGCAGTTTCTATGATACATTCGCTTAAAAGTCTGTCTGAAAGAGCAGGATTAAAGATAAACTTTGAGAAAACTAAACTTATGACAAATCTCGTAATGAGTGGAAATATAATATAGACAATAATACCATACAACAAACACACACTTACAAATATCTGGGACACGAGATCAAAATCAGTAGAGGCAATCAAACACATGAAATACAGAGGCGAATAGGCCTGACATGGGCAGAATTTGGCAAATTAAGCCATATTCTAAAAAGTTCAATTCCCATGTGTCTCAAGCGAAAGGTTTATAACCAATGTGTTTTGCCTGTACAAACTTATGGAGCAGAGACTTTAACACTCATGCAAAAATCTGCGAATAAACTCAGAGTTACACAACGAGTCATGGAACGTGCAATGCTGAACGTGAGCCTTCAAGACCACATAACAAAACAACAAATCGGGCAAAAATCAGGAGTTCAAGACGTCATCGAAAGAATCACGACGCTTAAGTGGAACTGGCCAGGGCACTTAGCCAGAACACAAGATGGACGGTGGACAAGACGTATTATGGAATGGAGGCCCAGAAACTAGAAAAGAAGCCGAGGACGACCACCGACTAGATGGAACGATGATATAAAACGTGTAGCGGGAAACTGGCTACAAGCGGCCCAGTGTAGAGAACACTAGAAAGAACTGAGGAAAGCCTATGTCCAGCAGTGGACGCGATTGGCCGATTGATGATTATGATGAATATTTTTTAGAAGAATGTACTGGACCCTCTGGTCAAACTCGTTAGCTAACCACCTGTGATAGATCTGCTCCCAAAAATATATATCTCTCGTGCGAAACAAATATTCCTCTATCCTCTGGATATTAGTTCTTCTAATGCAAGTATAAATTTGTTTTACTTACAGATACTGTTGCTATGAAAGCTGCTTCACTCCTTTCAGTCAGCATACAAAAAAAAAACTTCTACCACTTTTTTTTTGAACACTTTTAAAAAACTATTTTCTTTCTTAACACAAAATTAAACTTTTTCACTGGTAAAACCTTTTAGTAAAGTTCTCTCTACTTTGATGTTACTCTTTCGATGGCAGAGCAACAAATAACTCCACTCTCTTTTTCAAAATAAGCTTCACTTAGCAATTCCCTTTTCACTGTTTCTTTCTCTACCAATCACATTCTAGCATTTTCAAACACACCAAAATTCCATTTATTTAATTTTTATTAAATGTCCAAATTACACTTTTTTCCAACAAAGAACTTTGCACATATTAACTTTCTACCGGCTTCCGAAAACAAAAGATTGCTAGTCGCCCTGAACTTTAAAAGCATAATAAAAAAACGAAAATAATTTGAAAATACAGATTGTCTCCGGAAACTCTCCAGAAAGGAAATCAAGGAGACTGTCACTAAGTTGATGAACTGGCCAAATCCGACATTCAATAAGCTTTCTGTCTGTTCTGCAACGCACTTTAGACAGCTGAAGATAGAAACCAATGGAAGCATTTAGTTAACTGGATTAGTGGAAATCACGACCCTCAGTAACAGGCAATAGACAAGTGAGGGAGAGATAGAGATAGAGAGAGGTAGAAAGAGAACTCCCATTATTTTGTCATTTTTTACAGACAAATGATTTTCTTTTGCCAAGTGGTTGAAATTTACAGTGTGTCAGGATTATTTTATATGTACCTATGCAATTTTGAGACACAGTTTTGTTTCCCAACAAACTTCAAATTTAATTTTTATAAATATTTAAATTTAAAGTCCCCAATGGTCAGATATTATCAAATATTAACCAGATCGCAGATATGCTTAAGATATTAAGAATCAGTATATCTTTTAATATTACAATGATAATTTATTTAGCTTAATACCGGCTCTGTTCTTTGTTACAGACATCAGACAACCAACATCGCTTATTGAGTTTTATTGTGCAAACCTTTCCGGATGAGCTGCTAATGCGTGTTTTGAAAGGGTTGAAGGGAATGAAGTCGAGATATTGGAAGATTGATGTTATATTTTTCTAAAGACTTTCGTAATACTAGTATAGACTGATAAGAATATTTTTTGGCGAGTCGAGAAAAATCATTTTCAAAATTCTCGATTAATATGGATCATTTACGAATAGGTAAATTAAAAAAAAATCTTAGATAAATAATAATAATCTAAAGATTTGGAAAATACGCTCAATCTAATATTGACTGAACAATTAGATTAACATTACAAGCTAACCAATGGTTCTTGGTTTTTATTTTTAAAACTTTTTTTGTACTTTTGATATTGTTTTCACCCCATCCTTGATTTACTGAATTTAATCATGTTTGTAATCATCCTAAAACAAATTGTAGCAAGTACAAAATTTAAAGATTAATATATCTTTATCTATATACAGGGTGTTATTACCACATCATTTATGTTTTAAAATAACATACATAAAAATTCAAAGTTTGGTGTTAATATTGAGAGTAAACTAAATGTAAGACCAAATACTTACCATGTCGAGATAATATCAAGAGGGGTTTTCCTGATTTTTCCTGACTTTTCCGCATAATTTATTATGGAATCACTAACAGACTAACATTTTAAAGACAAATCACATGCCATAATTTTTTTGACGGGTTTTCTTAAGTAAATTTGATCTATTAAGACAGTCGTCGCAGGAACGCATCTCAAGAATATTGACAATATTATTTTAGTCATCTACTTTAAAATGTATAATATAATATATTATGTCTGAATTGTCAATATAAATAAGTCAGATAACATTAAATTAGAACAATTCTTTACCAAGTAACAAAAACAAAAATTTGTTTAATTTATTAATGTTTTGTTTTTTTGTATTGAGAATGATTTCCGAAATGGAAATCAAAACGTCAAATAAACTTATTTTGAAGTAAATTTATGGCTTATGTTCAATAAAAATAGTAAATTGCATTAAGATGCCACAAGAAAATTGCTTCAGTGTTTTTTTAATCACATCCTAAAATTTTTTGAACTTTCTTTGGGCTATGTTTACACGTACAGTTCTGTACTGTACTGTACACGTAAAGTTTTTTGCGTACTAGTTGAAGATGATTCGAGTTGTTGGCTGCTCTTGGATAACACTTTGCAAACACACTTTCTGGTAAGTCTTTGGAGAAGTACAATCAGTTGCTTTTCTTCAATAATTATATTCATACATTATCCAACAGTATTACTTTATATTTATTACTATTGCTTTACGTACTATTACTTTAACATTTTTACAAAAGTTTCGTGGTAACCAGCAGTGGTACTGACAAATCCATACATTAAAAGTGTATTGTAAGACCTTCATAGCAGCCTTTCTAGTGGGCACTTTGGTGTCGTTTTTGAAGTTATACTTCTATACGCGCGCTCCACGTTGGAAATTTGTACGGGAGTGAATCTGTGAAATCATTACATATGTAAGATAATGAGTAAGAGAGAGACAGAAGATATATTTTCTCTCTCTTCCTTTCTCGAATATAAAAATGTTCCTTTTGTATATATAATTTAATATTATATATATATATATATATATATATATATATATATAACGCGCTATCTCAGAGTATTATATAAATACGCAAGACTGCATACCTTAGATACATACTAAGAAATAATAAATATAGCCTTCTGCAGGTCATCATGCAGGGTCGATGGCAAAAAGGGAATAGGTAGAAAGAGGAAGTCATGGCTGCGAAATATTCGAGACTGGACAAACATGACTGTAGACAAATTATTCCACGTTGCAAAAGACAGAGAAGCTTTTAAAAATGTGGTCGCCAACCTCCGTTAATGGGGACGGCATAGGAAGAAGAAGATATGTATTATATAAATATATATATACATATAATATTATACATATAATAAAATATTTATTAATATTATTTATGTGATATGTTCTGTATTATTTATTAAATGTTCATAATTACATTAGTCTTTTGTATTTCAAAATAATAATCTCAATAAATCACTGTATGATCCAGAACTGTCAATTTTGAAATACTTTTGTGTAATGTCCTCGGTAGTATAGTAGTCAGTATCCCCGCCTGTCACGCGGGAGACCGGGGTTCTATTCCCAGTCGGGGAGGACTTTTTTATTAATATTATTACATTATTGTCATTTTTAAATACTTATGGATATTGCATTTTAATTTGTATTGTATTATTATATGGAATTATGTTGCACTGTATTGTAGTGTATTTTTTTATGACGCGCTATCTCAGAGTAACACTTATGAATATTGCAATTTAATTTGTATTGTATTATTATATTAATAACAAAATAAACAATGAATTTTACTGCAGAGTATGTGTAAAAAAATTTTTGCATTCAACTCCTTTCATACATATATGAAAATAAAAATATACATTTTCATCAAAATATTGATTCAATCCTTCATTGTTAGTAAGTTGTTATTAATTCTGTTTCTCATTCTGCTATGTCTTACCTATAGAATTACGTATGATATTATTGTGCAGATTGACTCCCAAATAAATTTGTAAACGGCGAATGCGTGTATAGAAGTGTAACTTTCACCGACAGTCCCACTGGACTGCCACATCCGTTTTTTTCTTATTGCCGTGCATTTAGTTTTTTCCAGCATTTACCTTCAGAATGTTATTTATCGGAAACCCGTTTACCTTTATTCCACCCTCAGAGCCTACAAATGTCTATGCAAAAATGTTCTCCACATAGAGATTGAAGAGCACAGGAGACAAAATACACGCCTGTCGCACCCTTCTTAAAATTTCAAATTCTTGTGTGTTGGTTGAGTTGTTCAGTCTCACTCGTTCTTTTTGAATCCAATAGAGATTCTGGATAACTCTTATATCTTTCTCGTCAATGTTAGCGTTGTGTAGTATTTTTATTATTGAGTCATGTTTTACGGTGTCAAACGCTTTTTCATAATCGAGGAATGTTATAACTACATCCTTTCGTTGATCTATGCAGTTTTGTACAAACGTATTCAACACCTTAAGCAAATGGCTCATTAAACTTATCAGTCTGTGTTCTTTGCATTTTGTCGCTCTTTGTGATTTAGGGATCATTATAAAAGTTGAATAAAGCCAATCCGTTGGAATGTGGCCGGTGTTATAAATGGCATTGAAAATTGTTACCAGCATGTCGATGTTATCATCTTCCAACAGTTCTATGGCTTTCGTAGTAATTCCATCCGGTCCAGGGGCCTACCTCGGCACGAATAATGGGAGGGACGAATAATTTTCCGTGGGTAAGTTAGTAGTTGGCAGATTCGGTCTATTATCCGCAAAGAGGGACGAAGCATAGTTTGCCAAGATTTAAGCTAGTTCTTCCTGGGTATGAACGTAGTTTCCTTGATCATTCTTCAGGCGAGTCTCATGGCTGGTGTTTCTTGTATATACTCGAAATTTCTTTGACCTTTTTATGTAGTCTAAAGCTGTCTCCCTTTTCTTGTAGTGATTCCAATTCGTCACTATGGTCTTTCATCCAGCTTTACAGGTTTCCTCTATGCAATTTCCTTGTATGCTTTTCACGAATAAACTAATGATCACTGATAAACGATCTAATGTACCGCATTAGTTTTTGGCTAAAAGTGAACCAAAGATAGTTCGTATTGAGAGATTAACTCCACACTATGGAACTCCCCATTGGTTTCAGGATCCCTGATTAACCAGTTATTCGAGGCGAACAATATATATGAAATTATGAATATAATTTCAATGTATAAGAACTGTATTACATAGGGCTGGTTCAAAATAAATTAGGATAAGTAGTAAAGAGTTATACAGATTATCATCATCCAGCCTCAAGAGTCCACTGCTAAACATAGGCCTCTTCCTCATGTTTCCAACCCCGTCTATCTTGCGCCGCTCTCATCCAGTTTTTATTGAGGCTTCTTAAATCGTCAGTCCATCTTGTAGGTGGTCGACCGACGCTTCTCTTGTCTTCCCTTGGCCTCCATTCCAATAACCTCTTTGTCCATCTGCCCATCCATCCATGCTATGGCATGCTGGACGAGCCATACAGTCTGTAGTCAACACCCCGAAGTATGAACGGGAACAAAAAATGTATCAATAATCATACTCTTATGAAACGCACCTGGCGGATCATAAGAGCCTTCACATTTTACTCTTCTTCAACTTGTCTTGAGTGAAATGTCTTTAATCTTTTCTATCAGCCTCTTTTGGCTAACTCTTGTTTTCTTCCGACCCCGAATGGCGATTAGGTTTCCGAAGGCACACGGGTCACTATATTTCTTTCTAATATATTCTTCCCATCCACACCTTCTTTCCCTCCCCATCCTACCCAACAAAAATATGGAGAAAACCAGATGCAAAAATCCGTAAGTTAAGGTGGAAGCTATCGTGCTAAAAACTGAATGGTTGCACGACACGCGGCCGCTAACGATGCTCTTGGGACACCGGGCGAAATCCCATTGAATATTAGCCTTGTTCCTGTACGCGGGGCTCTACAGGAATCGACCAACGTTCCCCAGCTACTCGTGGGAATAAATATACAGATTATAGCAAATTAAGTTTATAAAAAGTCTTGCCAATACTTCTGCTGAACACTGTGGAAACTGTCTTTACCGGTTTCTGAACACGCGTCTCGCGGTACTAATTTTGAGATCACGAGATAGAGCACATTTGCATCAAAAGAGTATTCGCGGTATTTTTCGCGTAACTATAAGCGGGAGAGAGAGAATGTCTGTTGTTAGCGGCAGTCAACAGTAAAGCGAATACATCTGTTACTAATAATAGTCAACAGAGAGGAGAGCGTACGTCTGTTGCTAACAATAGTCAACAGGGAAAAGAAGATAGTACGTCTGCTGCTAGCGAGTCTTTTTCGTTTGCTATCTTACAACTGTCTGTATTTCTAATGGGGTGGGGTTAAAGTTGAGGTGAAGAATGATAGGATGTAATGCAATGAAAAATGACATGTTTTTTCGTATGTGAAAAGTCACTTGATAAAAAAAAAAGAATTAAAAAACCAGAATCGTTTAGATGTCATCAAAATGTCCCGAAATGTTTCGTTAGGTAACTGAATATTTAAATAGTTCTATCACTTAGTTTAGAGTTGGTAACAAGTATTGTAATCTTCTTTGATGTTTTGAATAAAAGTGATTAGAAGGAAGTGTAATAAGATAAGTAAGAAATACATCGTAATACACTTTAAAGCAGTGTAATTACAAATAGATCTGTATCATATGTTCTTTATTTGATATTAACGCGACAACATTGCGAAGTTATCAAACGACAGCGGTGCCTACATTCATTAATTTTTATAAAAACTAGTTATTCCCTTATAAGGTGTTATCGAGTTGCAATTATCTATTTGGTGTTAAAAAATAGCAATTATTTCCTTATTTGCTAATATGTAATTTCGTATCTTGATATACAAGCTGTTTTGGAAAAGAATAAAGTTAAACTCTTCAAACCTGCTATTGGTTTAATTTTTTCAAATACTCATTCCGAAAGATTTTTAAATTTGTCTTAAAGTAAATCATATCAATCAATATTAAATTAAACGAACTTAAGGCCACGAGAATAAATGGAGTGAATCAAGCCTGCGAAATTAAAAGACGAATAACATTAGCGTCGGCGGCTTATAGGCTAGTAAATGAATGTGAAATACGGTTTTAGGTTCTATTTATCACCCACTTCACTTTTGGACTTGTGCCGTTGGTTGCTTTTAATGTTTGAGAGGAAAAAAATCGTATAATTGTAAATTAAAGCGGACAGTTGATTTAAATAATCTGTTAATAATATGATGATACAGTGTTAATTGCGGATTCCGACTTAGGTCTACAACGACTCATCGACAAGACCAACTCGACCTGTGAGCAATTTGGTATGAAAATAAACATTAAAAAAACCAAAGTGATGTCAATCCGAAAAAACCAAATCGTACCTCAACCTTGCACAATAAATGGGCACATTTTAGAACAGGTCAATAGATTTAAGTACCTGAGATGTTGGATCGATAGCAGCCTAAATCCTGATCTAGAAATAAGATCGAGAATAGAACAGGCCAGAAAATCTTTCGAAAAAATAAAAAAACTGCTTTGTGATTCTCGAATAAAACTCGAAATTCGACTACGTTTATCAAAATGCTACGTCTGGTCGACTCTTCTATATGCAGTTGAAACGTGGACCCTTAAAACATCAACCGTAAATAAATTGGAGGCCTTTGAAATGTGGATCTACCGGAGAATACTCAAAATTTCATGGACATCGCATACCTCAAACGAAGAAGTGCTGCATAGAATAGGCAAGGAAAGAGAACTTTTTAACACAGTAAAAGCTAGAAAAACATCATACCTAGGCCACATACTGAGAAATAATAAGTACCAATATGCCCAACTTATAGTGAAAGGAAAAATCGAGGAAAGAGAGGCCTAGGAAGGAAAAGACTATCGTGGTTCAGAAACATCCGACAATGGACAGGGCTAAATTTTGAACAGCTAATAAGAACGGCTGAAGATAGAGAAGAGTTTAAAATTGTAGTAGCCAACCTCCATTGAGGAGAGGGCACTTTAAGAAGAAGAAGTTAATAATATAAATGAATGTCAAATAACATTATATATAAATATATATATATATATATATATATATATATATATATATATATATATTGTTATGATGTATTGTTTGTGAATGATGAGCAATGAGTATTTTTAATAATATAATATAAAGGGGTTTTTATCGCGGTTCTCAAAGAATTAGTTTGTAAGTACTTTTTTAAATTATCTTTATTATATCTATTATGAAACACACATATATATCTAACCTAGCCAATGTAAATTTAAAATAAACTATCTTTAAATTGAAATTCTTATAAAACTAATTAAATTCTATAGACAATGTAAAATTAAAAAAAAAACTATCTTCAAAATTGAAATTGTTATGACACTAACTAAATTATATTAACAAAATTTTGTACCTTTCTGTCACTGAATGCCTAAATGAACTGTTTTCCACTATATAGATTCTAATCACCACTCAATGTCTTCGTGCTTCGGTTATCCTTGTTTTTGTGAAATTACTTTTTCCAATTATCAGCTTCCACTAATTTAAAATATATTTCTTCTTAAGCATTTATAAACCACCAAGCAAACCAGCAAACAGCATTTATATTTATTCTTCTTTTCAGTATACCAATATCCAATCACCAAATATATTATATAATTTTAATTTTCAATTAATACTACTTGCATTATCCAATCACCCTTTATACATTACATA
This sequence comes from Diabrotica undecimpunctata, assembly GCF_040954645.1. Taxonomy (NCBI): domain Eukaryota; kingdom Metazoa; phylum Arthropoda; class Insecta; order Coleoptera; family Chrysomelidae; genus Diabrotica; species Diabrotica undecimpunctata. Next base: position 7,071 of record NW_027313501.1, on the reverse strand, counting down.
ATTTTTAATCTTCAATAATATTTTCTTTATACTGTTTCTTAATCTTCATTTAACTCACTATATTGAACAATTGGACCTTCTGTCTGACTATAATTGATCTGACTTCTATTTCATGCTAACTCTAATTAACTTTCATACTAAACTGGCCCTATAGTAACTGTAACTCATAACTCACTCTAACTAACTTTCATACTAAAACTGGCCTCATAGTAACTAACTCATAACTGATGTCTTGAATCCAAATCACCGGGTATTTATATCTTTTCAATGTTCCAGAATCATCTCGCAAGAAATCCTGTTCGATTTGTTTCATTAAACACATGTCTGAATTTTCTGGAACAATCCATTTCGCACACAAGGCCATCTTCGATGATCTAGAGAATTCCTTTCTTTTCTATTGAGAATTCTATTGACATTTAGGCTTTTCAGATCAGAATATACACTTAAATCAGTAACTAACACTCTAATTTATTAAACTACACATTTTAAACAACATATTATTATAACCACACTTTATATTCGCAACCATTACTTAAACGTCACTTCATTGTATAGTTGGTTGCCTATGCACATGGCTCACTTAAATATATCTACAATATTATAGTTATTAAAATACAACTTTTTACAATTATTATATGCTAATTTCTTAAAAATGCCCTCACATAAATATATTTTTATAAAATTCTCTAGTATATAACTTGTAAATTAACCTTTTAAACACTATTTTTCTTTCTCCTATATTCTATTCATTTCAATATATATATATATATATATATATATATATATATATATATATATATATATATATATATATATATATATATATATATATATATATCTGTACCGTGGAGGTAAACAGTCGTAACTCCAATTTTTGTCGAAATGGAGTTAAGACCACGCTCTTGTTGTCAGGTTTTCATAGCATCTGGTGCAAAAGAATCGTACATCCAGCATTATTAGTTGCCTAGATACGGCCTTTAGAAACAACCGCAACTCCATTAGTCAGTTGAGGTAAACAATAGTATATCCGTAGATACGTGCGTACACGATAGTATGCTTTGGAATGCGGTAGTACCGTAGCTCCAGTTCTACATTAAATGATATTTAGTTGAGGGTGTTACCACGTGTTACTGTTGTTATTATTTTACTTTATTGCTTCTATTGACGTTAGAATTAACATGACTTCTAATGAAAGCAAACATTTATGTCAATTAATTAGTGCAAGAGTGTCTAAAATTATGAACCTCATAGAAACGCGAGATAATTTATTGCAAGGTAAGAAAAAGTAAGGCTAGGTACCTACTTTTAGTATTTAGCTGTTCAATCTTTGTTAAACTTGTTTTCACTGATATTGCAGTGCTAGTTTTGTATGCTATTACTATTTTTTAATTAATGTGAGTCAATTTTAATCTATATTTATGAAGTAATAAGCCGTTCTAGAGGAGATACGAGTTTTTATCTGTAATAAAATGTTGCCTATTGTTTCAGGTAAAAATGATCAGAGCTTGTCTTCCGATGACCTATACAGTATTGATTATGAATCAAATGCTCAAGTTGATGCTCGCAATGGACAGCCGACAACTATTGGATATAGTACTAAAGATATGCTAGTAGGGGAGATCAGTGCATCTGCATCACTGATATCTGCATCTCAGCTGCTAATTGCTAAAAGCAGTTGTCGGAGTAAAAGGATGTTGGAGACTATTCAGAGGATGACGATGACAGTGTTGATGATCCCGATTATACGCCAAGTAGTTCTGATGATGACGACATCAATACGCACGGCATGGAAATTTCAGAAAACATTGTGTAGAAAGATAAAGCTGTACAGAAGGCAAATAATCACGAAACTGCTGGCCCAAGTTCTAAATCACCACCACTTCATTTTTTGTCAAAGACTCCAAAAACAAAAAAAAAACGTATCAACCAAATAAAAACGTGGACAGTAACTCAACGAGTTGCAGCCACTAAATCAGGAGAAGAATATATTTCTAAGTCTGGTAAAAAAATAAAAGCCAAAATCAATGAAACCAGATCAATGAAAATTATTGGACGAAACAGAAAAGTTGGTAAGGTAAGTCAGGGTAAGTGGGAATCTGGGGCAAGTGCGACTATTCAATACCGTAATTCAACCAACGATAGTAAAATAGCAAAATTTAGTATAAACGTTACTCAACTTCATAACTATGTGTTCTGTATACGGTGGAGCGACGTTACCGACAGTACATGTGAGAGTTGAGATATTGAACATATATCTGCAAAAATCCACTTGATTTGTCAAATTTGCACTTACCCCAGTGTTCTGCAATAGCAAGATTTTCAAGGTAAGATTATTAGCCGTATTATTTTAGTGTAAAAGTGCACTTCGTAAATACGATAAACGTGTTTCAATATACATAACCCTACTTAGAGGCCACGTACACTAATGTTCGCACTTGCCTCAATAAAATTTTATCGAGGCAAGTGGGAACTAGGAATAATTAGTTACGTTCCCACCTGCCCCGATTAAAATTTTAATAATTTACTCTTTTTTAGGTGCTACCATGGTTCGCATTTATCAACGTAAGATGGAGAGAGCGACATATTATAGTAAGGAACAGCTGCAAAAAGCACTGGAAGATATCAGATCTGGAAAAACAACACTACATACAGCAAGCCGAAATTATGCAATTCCAAAAACAACATTGCACAATCATTTAACTGGTGTCAGAGGACAAAAAAGTGATTCATTAGGTAGAGGACCAGTTATTCATGCCGAACATGAACGCAAGTTAGGCGAAGGATTGAAAACTCTAGAAAAATGGGGCTTTGGATTGTCAAAACGTGAAGTTCTGTTGATTGTCTCTGATTTTGTTACACAAAATAATATAAGAACGCCATTTAAAAATAATATTCCTGGCCATGACTGGTTCAGCGGCTTTAAAGCAAGATACAAGTTATCTCTCAAGAAACCCCAATCGGTTGAGTACGCAAGGAAGAAGATGTGTGATCCATTTCCCATTTATAAGTATTTTGAGATCTTAAAGAACACTCTTGTTGAATTAGATCTTAATGATAAGCCTAAGCAAATATGGAATTTGGACGAGACCAGCTTATGCGTTGACCCATTCCGAGTGAAGGTGCTAGGAGCCAAAGGTAAACCGTGTTCGCGAACTACGAGTGGTCCAGGTAAGGAGAATGTAACAATATTATCTGCGGCAAATGCATTTGGAGACAAAGTACCACCATGTATTGTATTTAAAGGAAAGTTCGTATGGGACCAGTGGATGGCAACACAGGACCCAGATAATCTTGATATAGCATATGCAGCTACTCCAAACGGCTGGATGGAAACGGACGTTTTTGTCAATTTCTTAAAAAATACATTTTTGAATGCTGTGGGACAACAAAGACCACTATTATTGATATATGATTTTCACAGCACTCACGTAAATACAAAAGTCATCGAATTAGCTCGTGAAAATGAGATTACCATTCTCAAGTTGCCGCCACACACATCGCATTTACTACAACCCTTAGATTTGTCCGTGTTTAAATCCTTTAAGACTGAGTGGGACAAAAAATTGGTGGCTTGGCAGCGAAGAAATCAAGGAATAAAAATGCCGAAGCGAACATTTTCTGAACATGTCCGTGACGTGTGGTATGGTACAAAGCCAGAAATCATCCAAAGCGGATTTCGGAAAGCGGGAATATTCCCATACAAAAATGACGTTGTAGAAGAAGATAAATTTCACCCCGATGCCTATAAACGTTGGAAGGAGATAAATAACAAAACTGCGAATCAAGGTGACGAAAATATGGAAGCAACTCTAGAAGATTTACCGCCATCGGTTTCTTTTGAAGACTTGCTTTTGAAAACAGTCAAACCAATGCCTCGTTTGGAACCAGTAAAGAAAACACGAGTAACTCCTGGTGCCGAGGTTATCACCAGTAATGATTATAACCAAAAATTACAAGAAAAAGCAAGCAATAGCATTGAAGCAGTGCCTAGCACCAGTGGGGTAAAGTATCAGCGGAAAATAAAATCTAGACGACGAAAACAGTATAGTTCCAGTTCTAGTGACGAGTTATCTGATATAGATCCACCGTTAGATGATGATTCGTTAGATGAGCTATTTGATATATATCCACCGTTAGATGATGATTCTTTGGATAATGATTCGCTAGATGATTTGGTTGAGGACATCCTAGATGACGATATGGGCAACAATATTGAAAATTTAAAGGAAGATTTTGAGTCTGGACAGTGGCTTGTAGTGAAATATACCGGAAAGAAATCTGTAAAACACTTCATTGGAACAATAGTGGGATTTGACCAGGAAAACAACAATCCAATTGTTAAATTCAAGAAAAATAAGAATAACATTTATACATTTTACTGGCCAGATAATGATGACACTGACACTGTTTCCAGGAAAATATTGTCATGATATTGCCAGATCCTGTAGAAAATAGAAAAGGAAAATCGTTCCAGTTCAGTGTATCTTTCAAAGGATTGAATTTCGTATGCTAGGAAATTTAGCTTTCATATTTTGTTCTCATCAAAAAATTTTGGACTTTTTATAAAAATAAATATTACTGACACTAAATTTTATGTTTTTTATTCGCAATTGCCCCATACATAGTGAAATACACAACACATATAATAGCCACATGCCATTCCCACTTGCCCCACAGTCTGGGGCAAGTGAGAATATTTGATCAGGCAACGAAAAAAAAAATTGTATTTGATAATGTTTGCATAATTAACACGTGTTACTAAATCAGTACTAATTAGAAACTTCTAATGACTTTATATACTAATTGTGATTATTCTAGAATGCATACTTCAGTTGTAAAAGTGACATGAACATCATCTCTAGAAAAATGCGTTCGCTCTTTCACAGACCTAAAGACGGAAGCAGACATGATCAAAGATAACAAACCATAAGTTACAACTTTGATATAAAATCAGGTAATACAGTACAAAAAGTTGATGTTTGCAAAGTATTTTTTCTCAATACACTAGGCAGATCTGAAACTGTGATTCGCAATGCCTTTAAAAAGTTAATCAGCAAGTTAATCGGACGACAATTGTTGGGGTCGAGTTTGTTGTCTTTTTTAAAAATAGGGATGACGGAAGCTAATTTCCAACTAGGGGTAAGGAGTTCTGGATGAAAGAAGTTTGCATAATTAACGTTAAGGGTATTGCAAGCGTGTCTGCGCACCTTTTTAACAGTTTTGGTGTTAATCCATCTAAACCAGGTGAAGCGGCTGTGCGAAGTTTAATTAAGTGTTGTTTGACATGATCCACTATGAATTCAACTTGCTGTAAGGATGTGCCGACACGATTACAGTTAATAACAGGTAGATAGCCATCATTCGATTCTTTAGTAAAAACCTGTAAAAATGCTAAAGAGAGAGTTTCGGAAAATTTTTTGTCAGAAGAGCGTAAAGTCTGGTTGGATTTTTGAAGTAGAGGAATGGAAACTTTAGACGTCATGGAGGAACGTATGTATTTGTAGACTTTTTTAATGTTACCACTTTCAATAACATTTGCTTCAAATAAAAATAATGTAATATTATTATTCGTATCTTTTGTAATACTGATTAATGCACTCCAAATGAAGCCACCCTAGCTCTAGCATCTAAAAACCCCACTCTCATTGCGCAGAGAATATCTGGCAAGCAAATATTTCCTAAACCAACATTATCGTGGCACTTATAATGCAAAAATAATTAATAAATTAAATACAGCTGATTTAACATCTACATACTTCATTAAAAAAAAACTCTCCACCACTTGCAAGAGCAGTTATAACTTGCAACGAACTGAAGTTAATAAATTCCCCTTGTAATGTTATCTAGGAATCGTTGGATATACCACATCTAACAAGTGTTCTAGCTACAAATATTATTATCCCTAAATACCAAAATGAATTTTGCTACACTACTCTTAAAGAAATCTTAAGTGGCTATTCAGATCATATTGTGATCTATACAGACGGGTCAAAATCACCAACATGTACAACCAGTGCTTACTTTGTACCAAAAATGAAGATTAAAAAATCATTTATTTTACATAATCAATCCAGCATTTTTTTCTGCTGAAGCATGTCCTATATACAAAGCCCTTGAATTGTGCTGTGAAAACCAGTGGAACAAAATTGTCATATGCAGTGATTCACAACCAAAACTAAATGCATGCTCATCAGCAGAACACAACAACCTCCGATGCAATTGACATTAAACAACCGAAAAATAGAACAAGTGGAGACATAGACATACCTTGGAACCACAGTCAACACAAAATGGGACCAGTCAACAGAAATAAGATCACGAATTGAAAAAGCGCGAAACGCGTTCAACAATATGAAAAAGTGGTTCACAAGCAAAATCTCAATGGAACTAAAATTAAGACTGGTCAAGTGTTATGTCTTCCCGGTCTTGTTCTATGGAGCAGAGGCATGGACCACAACGGAAGCCACCCTGAAGAAACTAGAATCCTTTGAGCTGTGGATATATCGCCGTATTCTTCGGATATCCTGGACAGAGAATAGGCAAAAGCAAAGAAATAATCTTCACCGTAAAGAAACGGAAGCTTGAGTACTTCGGACATGTCATGAGGCATACTAAGTACCGTCTGCTACAGTTAATAGTCCAAGGAAGAATCGACAGTAGGAGGGGACCGGGAAGAAGACGACACTCATGGATGCATAACCTGCGACAATGGTTCGGACTAACATCGACCGAACTGTTCAGAGGTGCCGTAAACAAAGTCAAAATAGCCTTGTTAATAGCCAACGTCCGAAACGGACGGGGCAAAGGAAGAAGAAGTGATTCACTGTCAGTATAACACTCCTTGCAAAACTTTAAATTCACAATAAATAGCAATATATTCATATTAGAAATTTTTCAACAGTTACTAACACTATCAGATCCATACGGTACTAAATTTCTATGGGTTAAGGGACACTCAGATATTGTTGGCAATACGATTGCTGATTCTATAGCTAAAAATCCATTACAGCACCCACATATGATGATAAGAATTTAACACATGTGACCTACTTCCACTCTGAGATAGCGCGT
>NW_027313500.1:0-21337 GCF_040954645.1 Diabrotica undecimpunctata | reverse complement strand
ACGCGCTATCTCAGAGTTTAGGGACAAACATTAATAAAACAAACGATTATACCAAAGAAATTAGAGTTAGAATAGAAAAGGCTAGAAGTGCATTCAATAATATGAAACAAATATTATGTTGTAGAGACCTCAGCCTAAATTTTAGAAAACGAGTACTAAAGTGTTATGTATTTTCTGTTCTTTTGTATGGTGTGGAGACATGGACTTTAAATAAACAATGTTTCAATAAATTGGAAGGAGCATAGGTAGAAGAAAAATGTCCTGGCTGAGAAACCTTAGAGAATGGTTTGGATGTAGCTCAACTGAACTTTTTCGGGCTGTAGTGTCAAAAGTTAGAATAACAGTGATGATTGCCAACCTTCGTCGCGGAGATGGCACGTAAAGAAGAAGATCCCATAATTTAACCCTTAAACAAATAGGTCTTTTCTGACTCCATTTTGATTTCATCAAAAGATGTTTTAAGGCTTTTTGTCTTCGTCTTCTTATTTTCGTGTTTCATAGTTAACAGGAATATATTGATTTATCACATTTTCTTAATTTTCTATAAGATTTCGAATCTTCTTCTTCAAATGCCTATCCTCTATGGATGATATCTATCACGTTGTCATTAAGTCAAGAGCATACGTTTGAGTCACCTTGCGCTTGTCAGAAAATATTTAGACATGAATGGTTCTTACTTATATTCTGTATCCGAAAATGTTAATGAAAACGATGAGAATCGTCAATGTTGATCTATATTCTTACTTGAGACATTTTTGTCCAAGTAAAAAGCACTCGTCAGTCCTAATTCCTTTTAAGAATGTGGTAACACCATCAAATTTTTATAATTTTTTCAGTTCCCTTCAATCCTCTGTCCTGGGCTAGTTGGTCGGCTTCGTGTAATCCTCGGTTGATCAGTATTTTTGTTTGATCTACCCAACACCTTGGACATAGTCCCCTAGGTCTTTTTTCTTCAACTCTGTTTTTCCATCGTACCTGGTCTTCTAGCAATGTGTCCAAAATACTGCACATATCTCTGTTGTATTTGCTTAAGCAATCTATCTTTCACTTTCAGTTGTTTTAGTATCGATACATTTGTTCGATATTTAGCCCAGGATGTTCTTAGCAGGCGGCAGTATAACCAACATCTCAAAAGCTTCTATTTTATTTTTAACTACTTTTTTCAGTGTCCACGTTTGAGGGGCATTTGAAGCTATGGAAGACATTAGTGCTCTTTCGTTTGTTATGAGAGACTCCAGGTATTTATTATATTTAATGTGTTGAAGATTGTCCTGTTATCCATAAGATTGTCTATTTATTATCATGATTTTTACCTTAGTCCTATTTAGCTGTAGCCCAAACTCTTTGCTTTTTCCTCCACACGTCTTGTTATGTTTTCCGGTTCTTCTTGTTTTGAAGCCATTATTAATGTGTCATCTCAGGCTGCTGGTTTTTTATCCTCCAATGTATGTTCACCTCTCCATCCGTCTAGAACCATTCGCATAATGTGTGTAATGTAATTAGTTCATTACAAATAACATTTCTCTATAACAATTCAGTAATTTTTCACGATTTCAACCAATACATAGTCAGTCATATTTTGACAAGTCACCTAAAATTTACCTCTATCTGAATAAATTGCATTTAATCTGTTCTATACACCATTGATGACAATTTTGAATGGTTGAATGAAAAAAACATCTAAACATTTAGATTAGAATTCTAGACAATAAGGAAAATTTTATATTAATTCGTGTTTAGACAAAGACTAACTAATATTCGGCGGTTATCACCAGCTGTAGATTATTTGCCACTCACTTGCTAGTTACATGATTTACTGACGTAATTCACTTTGTTGACAATGTCAACGGTCTAATTTAACCGAGTATAATTTGATCAATTTAAAAAATTGGTCTGCAAAAGCTGTTGTAAAATTCCGCAAACCCAATTTGAGGGACCAATCGTGAATCATCATTTAAACATCTCACAATCGGAGATTAAGTACATCTAGTAAATCTAGTAATCTCTGGTTGTAGTAGGAATGAATTAGTAGGTATAAATCATCAGTTTAAGGTTTTATATATAAACGACATCTAATAAGTGCGTAAATATGCTTCCTGTACTGCTTAGAAAATCATCACATCAGAAGAGTGGAAGAATTTAGAAGAAACGAAAGAAAATATATTGAAAAAGTATAAAAATCGTCTATAGTAAAAAGTATCACTTTATACAGCTGTGAGGTATGGCCACTGAAAGAAAGAACACTGTCAACGCTGAAAGCGACGGAAATGGATTTTTGGAGAAGAGCCGCAGGAAGATCTAGAAGAGAAAGGATTACCAACGAACGCATTAGAGAAATAATGGGAATCAAACGAACAATCACAGATGACCTAACAACAAAACAACTTATCTGGTTCGGACACTTACAAAGAATGGACGAACAACGAATGCCAAAAGAAATACTAAAGTGGCAACCAGAAGGAAAGAGAAAACGAGGTAGACCGAGAAAAAGTTGGAGCGAAGGAATAAATAAAAGAACTGAGAGAGAGGGCCATAGAAGAAGATCTATGGAACAACCGGTCTAAGTGGCGATTGGAAGTCGGAAAACGGCGGAGAACGTTATAAACCGACAAGTAGTAGTAGTAAAAATAAGCTTAATTGTATATATTTCCTTCCGAAAAAATTAATAGATGTATCAAGTACTTTTCTTTTAATGAAAAATGGGTTGTAAATATTTTGTTGGTGCTATTCGAAACCCAAAAAAATTAATAACCCAAACAAAAATATTATGCTCATATTTCTGCACTCCTTCACGTGTCCCTTACATGTGTAAATTTAAATGGCAATCGCAAATTTTGAAATTAGGAAAAAATTATGGTCATGTACGATATGTAAGCTAGGAAAATTCTATGGCAGTTATCTCAAGCTCATTGACCCAGTTCATCTTAACCTATTGACCCTGTTTTTGTTAAGTGTCTGAAAATGATTCCCAAAATGCAAGATGCAGAAAAAATGTGGCTTTATGTTGAAAACGTGTCTTGATAACGTTGTTTTCGAAGTATGTAATAGAAAATTTTCAGATTTGAACATTTCCAGATAAGACATACATCGTTTCCGGTTTTACTTATCTTTATTTACATGCGCTTCGTGGATGATTTGACTGTAAACAGATCTGACAAAGAGAAAAACATAGTACAGCGACAAAGGTCGAGTCTAGCAACGCTATGCTATTTGAATGTATGCCTACAGAGGGATTAGACGAGTGTTTCGCTATAGCACAACAGACTAGTTAGCGACGAGACTTTCAGCGACCAGGTTCACAACGTTTTTAGTCAAGGAAGAGAGTACATCGTTGCAAACAAGGCTGTTAAATATCTGCGACGTTATTAAAATGTATCTAGATAAATATAAAACGTTGATAACGCAAGTAAAAAATGGGAATTCGATGGTTGACGACAACTCTGACGTCTTAAAGGGTCTATCTGTTACATCGAGAACATACGAGTGACATAGGTGTTCATTGCATTGCCTCGCTAAGGCAGGGGTTGAAAGTCTTTGGTGGTTCGTGTGGGTGTGGTTTTCCCGATGAATGTGTGGGAGAATAGCAGGGTATCAGGAGAGATGTTTGGTCTTAACCAGCCCTTCCATACTGATGTCTGGAGTGACAGAGGAGAGGATTTTAGTTGGACGCCAACCGTCTCGGAGTGATGACCGAACGAGGTGTCAAATGTCTTACTCCCACGGGCATCTCGTCCTAGCACAACTTCGTTAGGGTATTAGAAACCCAACACTACCTAGGTGAATCACAGGTGTCTGTATGCAGATTTTCCTTCTTCTCTTTAAAGATGTAAAAAAAGTATCTGGAAACCTGCCTAACGGGTCAACGTTCCGCTTGATGCTTCGATGAAGATTCCAGAACGATTGAATATGTATATAAACAACTATATAAAAATCTATAAAGCTATATAAAAAAGTTAGTCTGAAAGTGATAACAAATAAGCTGAATGAAATTATAACACTAGCAGAAGAACAACAAGGTTTCAGGTCGAGAAGATCATGCACCGACGCTATATTTATAATACGGCAAGTGCAAGAGAAATTAGTAGAATACAACAAACCGGCATATCTATGCTTCGTGGACCTTAAGAAGGCATTTGATCGGGTCAAATTAAAGGACGTTATTCACTTATTGTACGCAAAAGAAATACCGCTAGGAAAAATCAAAACGATCAAGAATATTTACCAAAACAACACAATAAAAGTAAAAGTGGAAGAGGAACTAACCGACCCTATTGAAGTTGGCAATGGGATAAGACAGGGAGATTCCCTTGAGTCCTCTATTGTTCAACCTGATTATGAATGAAATAATAAAAACAAATAAGAACTAATAAAGGATACCAAATGGGAGAAAAACAACTAAAAATAATCTGCTATAAGTGAAGACGATTTACAACGTATGCTGCACCAATTTGGGAATTTAATACATCGCCAGAAAATTTAACATGTTAATTTCCCCAAAAGGGACAAAAATTAATGGTTACAACAGCAAATTTACTAAAATGTAAGTTGGAGCTGGAAGGTTAGATAATAGAACAAGTGATGGAGTTTAAATATATAGGCATCGCATTATCTAGCTACGGAAAGCTCGAAACTTAAGTGGAAGATCAAGTGAATATAGCAAACAGAGCCGCAGGCTGTCTGAATGAAACAATATGGTGAAAAAAAAAATATCGGGAAAGAAATGAAAGGCAAAATTTACAAAACAGTCATTAGACCAATAATGACATACGCGTCAGAAACAAGACCTGACACAGAGAGGACAAAAAGGATTTTAGAAATAGCAGAGATGAAAAATTGATGGCAAGACACTATGGGACAGAGCTAGAAGTAGAGATATCCGCCGTAGATGCAAGGTGGAGAACATCAAGAACTGGGTAAGAAATAGAAGAGTAGAATGGAACGATCATATAAGACGATCAGTAGAAAGAATTATAACACGCATTGTTTATCTGGTATTGTCAGTCATAAATAAATGTATATTATAAATTAAGTAGTTGCTAGTGTTAGCGTAAATTAAAAGATAATAATAACATTTCAGTATGACCATAACGAAATAAAAGCACAATCGACGCGATAGAACAAAGGAACAAACAAGGATAGTAGCCCAATTTACTCTAAGGGTCGGATGTTCGAACGCTAGTCAAAACTTGATTGTAATCAAATATTTAATTAAAATAAATACGTCACATTTTGAGGTTATGTTGGCTGATTTATTTAATTCAATTTTATTATCTTGCGTTTTAATTTAAAATAAACCATAATTAAACTCTTTCTGATGTTAATTTCATGTTTTTATTTACAAATCACTAATAATAATAAGCAATTTTTAATAATTTTGACAGCTGATGTGACGTATTTGCTTGTAATTAAATATTTGATTACAATCAAGTTTTGATTAGCGTTCGAACAACCGGCCCTAAATCTACTCTTATCAATATATATGCATGTAATACCTCAAGATATTCAAAAAAATAATTAATTTGCTAATGAATATCAAATGTCATCTAAAATTAGCAATAATTCCGATAACACCTAAGTATATTAACAAAATACACCCATTTGTATAATTAATTAAGCCAGCGAGGTGATAATCGCGATTTTCGGGGAAGTAATTAAAGTTTGGCAATACCGCTCTGTGACGTCAGCCAGCCTCGACCCGACTACCTCGACAGAAACCGAATCGAACCAAGGTTCTGTGACGTCGCTGTCTCCACGCGGAATTCCGTGAGTCAGATGTGCGCTGACGTAACAATTAGCAAAATTTCGTACTTAAATAAATTACTTAACTTGATTATGACTTCGATGGTTATTTCCAGTCCGATGGCGTCCATTTTCTTCTTGGGGTGTCTATTTTTCGGATGTGGGATTGAAACTATGGTATTTTTGCTTTAAAATGTATAAATACTTGAAAGAGTTTGGAAATTAAATTTGTTTGGATTTTGCAATTTTGTTATAACCTAATGTTGAACCTACAAACATACATACATAGATAGCATTTCATTATTTCACTTAATTGATTGCTATCTTATGTATGAGTTATTATTTTCATAAAAGCCGAAGAGACATCTAAAGTAGATGTGTGTAACTGTGACCTGGTCTTAGTAAACTGGTTTCAGGTAGAAGGGGTAAAATTTTGCATTTACCTAATCTGGTTTTCGCTTATATCTAATTTAATCTCACAGTCAAGTATTTGGTAGGAACTATAATTGATAAAATGTTCCAAAAACTCAAAAAACTGAACAGGCAACAGGTCAATTTATGTTTGTGAATTAAAAGTATTGATCGTTGTAGAGTCTGTTCAGAAATATATTGTCCTTACTTATCGATTTGCAGGATTTGCGGTAGAAATAAGCCGTTATTGACTCGTCGTTAGGTATATTACCCGAATTGTGGGTTCGTACACATCGTATCTTCGTATGGACCTGGGCGTGGATACTGTGAATAAAATAGCCAAGAAAACAGTAGCAAGCTATGAGCAGAAACTCCATAATCAGCTGAATGTCAAGACAATCTAGCGCTTGACCTCACTTTTGTTTTTACAAAATAAAAAAATGCAACAGTAGATGCAATGAATGGGACCATGATACATTTGAAAATTGTGGCATTTTAATATTTACCATCAAACGTAAAATAAAATAACCGAAGCAACGATAGCATAAGACACCGGATACGACTTGCTTTGGAAAATGAAACAAACAAAGCCAGTAAAACACCATGGCTTTCGAGTCATAGTAGATGGGAGGAAAACAGATTAAATAAATCACCAGCTTCATATCATCACATCAATCAGAAGAAAATAGATAATTGTGTCAAGACATTAAATATTCTTGCAGGAATGAGAGAAATAACAAACAATCAGTGAAGCCAATATTATTTTGAAAGATGACGACATTTTATGCAGATATTCTGGAACTACCATTCTTTAAGAAATCGCAAAATTCCGACTCTAAAGACACGGAAACTGGGAAAAGTTCTTTCAATGCCTAAAAATTCCGAAGAGATTAACTGTTCTGAAAGAATACCAGTAGAGAAATGTTACTACAAAAGCATGAAGGAAAGAAAAAACGCAAAATAGATTCCATATGTCCGTATAAGATGCTGGAAGATAGCGGAAAAAAATGAATCTAGATGTCAGGATAAAATCGAAAGAACGCAACAAAAATCAAATATAGAAATCTGTACTGGCTCCTTGAAAGAAAATCGGAGCTATCAATATATAATAAGTTCATGATACATAAACAAGAATTGAAGCTGGCATACAACTCTGGGGCCAGTGCGAATAACATCAAAACCATTCAAAGTTTTCAGAATAAAGTACTGAGAGACGTTGTAAATGTTCCATGGTACGTAAGAAGTAGCGACCTACACAAAGACCTAGGTGTGGAAATGATCATAGATGTGATTAAAGTATTTGCAAAGAAGCACGAAAACAGACTTCATAGCCATGCAAACGTAGAGGCTATTCAACTCCTGGATCAGCGTCGAATAGTGAGAAGACTTAAAAGAACTAAACCTTTGGAATTAGTGTGAAACCTTTTGAGTTAGTGTCAATAGTTTATGTCAGATAATCCTGTCCGTGTTAAGTACTATGTGTTAAAATTAGTTGATAGACAGAAGAGATAGAAAGATAAAAAGAAGACCCCAACAATTATAGAGGTATAAATCTTTTGAACACCGTATTTAAGCTTACCACAAAAGTCCTAACCAACAAAATCAATAAACTAACAAATTTATCAGATGAACAACAAGGATTCAGATCCGGAAGATTCTGCGTAGACGCCGTATTTGTACTAAGACAAATCACAAAAAAGTCATCGAGTACAATAAACCAGCATATCTATGTTTTGTAGACACAAAGGCTTTCGATCGCATCCAAGTCGAAGACGTCTTACACCTCCTGTATAAAAGAAATATACCAATCAATATTATATAAACCATCGAAAACATCTACTTCCATAATAGAACACAGGCAAAGATAAATAGAAAACTAATACAGTGTATACCAGTACAAAGCGGAGTCAGACAGGGTGACTCGTTAAGTCCACTTCTCTTTAGTATAATAATGGACGAAATAATACAAGCAGTACGTAAAGGTCATAGTTACAGAATGGAGAACAAAGAAATATTATGTTATGCAGACGACGCCGCATTAATCGCCGAGACAGAAGACGAACTCCAAAGATTAACACACATCTTCAATACAACAGCCAGGATATACAATATGATAATATCAGCAGAAAAAACTAAATGTATGACATCGAAATACTAACTATGATGTAAAATCGAAGTTGATGGGAAAATAAAGCAGGAAGCCAGGTTTAGATATCTGGGAATGGATATATCTAGTTACGGCGATGTTGAAGAAGAAGTACGACAACAAAGCTTAAAAGCAAGTAAAGCGGCGGGATCTCCTAATTGACACAATCTGGAAGAACAAACACCCAAGACAAGACACAAAAACAAGAATCTATAAAGCAGCAATTAGACCTATATTAACATACACGGCGGAGACAAGACCTGCCACATCTAAAACGAGACGACTACTAGAAACAACAGAGATGAAAATACTTGGACGAATATCAGGAAAAGTCTGTTAGGAGAGAAGCGAAAACAATATAGAAGACATAAATGGATGGGTGACAAAACAGAAACAGGAGTGGAACAAACACATTACTAGAATAGCAGAGGATATGATAGTACGAATAGCACGATATAAGTCACCAAATGGACAAAGAAGTATTGACAGACCAAGAAAACGATGGTGCGATAATTTAAACAATTTAGGAGGCTTATATTGAAGAAGAAACAGGATTTAAAGCCTACATACGATAAGGAAGAAAAAGAAATATTAATACAATAAAATAATAAAATTAATCTATTTTAAATTTAAATTGTGGCTTATTCCCAACAAAAATAGTAATTGCATCAGTAATGTAAACTTTTAAGTATGTAATGTTTAATGTAAGCTTTAAAGTCTACATACAAGAAGGAAGAAGAAGTATTAAGATTATTAATAGAGACAATAGAGACATTTGCTCGTTAGTCTAATATTTTGTGACTAGTAAATAACCAAGACAGCGCTTAGATGTTTATTAAAATAAAATGTCCATATATCAAGATCATTTTAACCATGGAACACAACAAACATATTCTGAAAAACACCCAGAAGAGCATCGCTAAAAAGCGAACAACTCAAATATAATCGTACAATCAAAATTATTTTTAAAGCAAACGTTTGCTCCCTGTCTATTCAATATGAAAATTAGTAAGACACATTCCTGTAATGAAAATTAGTAAATGTGACCCTGAGACCGTGTATGGATCCACCTTACCCGCCACGAGACTAAACTGGGTTACACAAGTTCAAAGTTCATGTGGCAGACTGTAGGGCACCGGAAACGGCGTGTAAAGGTCGTCGGTTATTAAAAATAACCCTTTAAAAAATCGGTTATTAAAATAGAAATGTCTGGAGGGTAAATATAGGACGTATCTACACATTTTAAAGGAAAAATATTAGATTTTATAAAACTATCCTCTGACATATAACATCCGATAAATATTCCAAGAATGGATGACAAATGAACGAGCACTGCACTGCATTATATCACTACTACTATATCGATCACATCTTTAGAGCATGTTAAATAACCCGTCATATTAAAAAAAGCACTAAAATCTACTTAGAACAGACCAAATAGAGCATTTTGCGCTGCTCTTATACGCGCAGTCAGTGATGTACTGCTCCGTGAGCGAGTCGTGTCGAGTCAGGAGCCAAGAGCGAAATACCTTCTAGTTCTAGGTCATTTTATTATTTCGATTGATTTTTATTGGATGCAATGTTCAATATCTGTGTGGATCAGTTGTTTGTTGTAATGGCCGAATAAATAACACGATATGCATCAGTCACAAAGTGCACATCCTTAATTAACAAAATCCAATATAACTGTCTTTTATTCGATCTGATTTGAAGTATACGGGGGCTGGGAATGTCTACAACTTAAATATTTGTTAAAAAAATAGAATAAACATTGTTTTTTCGTCGCTTTAAGCATATACAGGTTATTCGCGTATTCTAATCCATAGAGGTGTCTTTTGTGGAATTGTGGACTCTAAGATACTCTTTGATACAGGTATCTACCAACTGCTTTTGATCAATTTGGTTGTAACAATATATAATAAACAAAATATGCAAGATAATAAACGTATTTTAAATTATAAACAATGTTGAATTTAATTTGATTTTAAATACTAAAGGTAAAGACCAATATATGAAAAACTGACACAATTTTACTGAAAAAGCATAGAAAATTCTTTAAAATGAAAGTTTGTTAGGTTATTTTTGTTAATTTGTTACTGAATTATTGCAAAATTAGCTTCAAACATCGATTTTTTGAAAATTATTAATAACTTGCATAAAACACTTTAATTTCGCGTTTCAAATATAAATTTCAATAATTTCACTAGTTTCAATAGTTGTTGCAAAAAGAAATTATTTATCCAACAAAACTTTTCTCTATAACGTTATTAATTATGGGTAAACTATTAGGTCTAAATACATTCTGAAAGCACCAAATTGAAGAGAAAGGCTTATTTTATTAAATTAAATCATTGAACGATTAAAAAATTTATAAAAGTCGCAATATCTTCGGTTCTAATCAACGAAAATTCGAAAATTGATGTTTTTTTTTACTTTGGGGTACCTGGGGTAATTTGGGGTATTATAATTACAAGTAATTGTCTTTTAACAATAAATTTTACAAAAAAATGAACAAATCTATACATGTTAATTTTTCTTGAATTATGCTTAAAACTGGTGAACATATATTTTGTAAATGCACAGTACATTAAATTAAACTAATATGGAGTGTGTTAGAATAAAGAAATGTAACATCAATTATATAAATGTAAAACAAGGAATTCTTCAAGAACCCATTTTGTCTCCGATACTATATAATGTATTATTATCAAACATAGAATATTTCCTTATATGCCCTTCAGAATATTTGAAAGGTTAATCATTCAAATATAAGTAGGCGGATGATGGTATATTAGCTGAATCGAAAAAACAACAGCTTTAATGAACATACTATCAAAAGTAAATATAAATGGGAGAGTCTTGGATTAAACAGGATGAAAAGGATTTGTTCACGTGTACTTTACCCTTTACAAACGCCGCTTGTTCCTGAGGTATTTGGTAATGTAGATAGGTTTTTAATCTGTTTTTGATGATATGTAACAATATTTTACTAGCATATGATATTAGTGACAGTGTGCGGTAGTTTCCACATCTGGTAGTAGTTCCTTTTTTGTGTAGCGGGATATAGATTGAGGTACAAGAATCAGATGGCCATTTTCCTGAATTGCAAATAGCGACACAGATAGAATGGATGATATGTAATCCTTTGTTACCTAGTAACTGAAGTATTTCACCTGGTATTGAATCAATGTCTGAGGATTTATGTCTTTAGCGATTTAATTGCATCTTTGACTTCAGCGAGTAAGACAGTAGGTTCTCTAGGGTAGTCAGTAGGTTCTCTAGAGTAGTCAGAGAGCCACTGATTTTCTGCTGGACCTCATTATTTTTATATAGCTCGTCACAGTAGTTTCGCTGTGGTAACGAGTTTGATCATCTGAAATAAATCCCTCAGTTCATTTTGACAGCCATATTCCTCCATCTCTCTGCATTTTTGAGAGAAAATTTGGGAATGGAAAAAGTTATTCATCATTCACAGATTGCTGTGACCTATCTTCTTAATTTATGTTTTAGTATTGATACATACGATTATGTTAAGATTGTGATATTGGATTGCTGTGAATGAAACAACCTTCTGTTTGCTTATCAATTTAGTAAATTGATAAAGCTTTCGAATTTCAAACGAGAGATTTTAAGATGGGAGAGATATTTTGGATTTTTTAATGTCTTCACTTTTATGTTACTGCAAACAAAAACTTCTTATTGAAGGAATATTATTATGAGGGCTAAAGGGAAAAAGATTAATCTCGATCTATTCATACTAATTTAGACTTTTTGTCTGTGTTCATCTTATCCGCATTAAGAAAAGGTAGAAAGAAACTTAAAAGCGAATAAAAGGGAGAGACCAGAAACACAGAGACAGAGAAGCATTTCTAACCAAAGGTTATGTAGTTGGAAAGTCAACGGATATTTTAACTCTGAGATAGCGCGTTTTTTAAATGGATATCCACAGGAATAAATTTTGAATGGCGGTTTAGTAACATTTCGGTTTTTTTGTACAGTTGGAATTCCATTACTTCAACTTTACAATTATCTCAAATAAAATCCACAAAACGAATAGTAAGTTATCATTGACGCTAGGAGGTGAGTGCAAAAGTTACATTTTATAAGAATGCATAGATGTTTAACATCTTAAGCGAAAAAATAAGCCTTAGTAAGAGTCTAAAAAGACGTCAATCATGGAGTCAATATTTTCAAGAGATTCGCAAATACGTAATGATTTCGTTTTTCAGCAATTCTAATATTAAAAACTAAATACACTACGATCTAATTTTTTATCATTCATACACAATTTCGTCTTTATGCTTGACACAGCTTATCAGTGAACTAACTGTTTAATCTCAGTTATTTCTAAATATCACAAATCTCTACCGTGAATTGTAAAATTCGAGAACAAAGTACCTCGAACATGCCGATAAGATTAAAAATAATAGGCAAATGTCAATTTCAATTTTTTTTATTGTTAATTAATGGGTTCAAAGCTCTACTTGATAAATGCATTCCGTTCGTTATGGAAACCTCGAACGTTCTGGGTTATTTTCTTCTGTTGTAATCAGTCAGAGTAGAGAGAATCAGGTCAATGATTCTATTTAATATTAAATGAATGACGAGGTCATTCTTGGACACAAAATCTGATATTTACACTCAATATAGATAAACCACATTTTATCAATGGACTGAAATGTATCTCACTAGAACGATAG
This sequence comes from Diabrotica undecimpunctata, assembly GCF_040954645.1. Lineage (NCBI taxonomy): Eukaryota > Metazoa > Arthropoda > Insecta > Coleoptera > Chrysomelidae > Diabrotica > Diabrotica undecimpunctata. The sequence continues at coordinate 8,341 of NW_027313500.1, read as the reverse complement.
AATCCTCACTATCTTTTGGATAAGTCCAGATGTTGTATGCAAATTATTATGAATTTAATAGAGAATGAAAGTTTTATATACTTTCACGTTAGCTCTTGAAAATGGTGCAATGTTTAAAACAATGAATTGTTGTTCGTAACCTACTTCTTTTAGCAAGTTGCTAGAACTATGTACTGTATGTGACATATAAAATTTGTTCCTAGAACAATCTTCTTCTTATTGCGCCTTCTCATTTCGAAAGTTGGCGATCCAAATGGTAATTGTAGCTTAGGAAACTGCTGCACGAAACATGTCCCTTGGCATACAAATGTCATTACGAAAGATGTCTTTGAAAATACTAGAATTTTAGTTTTGGCAACATTTAGATGTAAACCCAACATTTCGCTATGACGAACTACCACATTTATTATATTTTGCAGTTCATGTGCGTTGCTTGCTATTATAGTGTATTTTTATGTATGAGAGAGTAATAAAACAATAAATTATGTATGCAAATCCTAAACTGTTGATACGGGTGACTCAATGAAAAACAGATATTTGTCAACAAGTTTACAGAAGTATATAGGAAAACAATTTTAAATTGAGTATGACCACCAGGTATAAAGGTTGGAGCAGAATAGAATACAATAGTTGTGAGGTTACTAATCCGTAAATAAGGTTGCCAGTGTCGGAGTGATGGAGGTTAACAGGTACTAATGAATTTGCAAGAAATGTAAGATGTTTATTTTATTGGTTATATATAACCAATAAAAGTTTAATAAGTACCTACCTATTTGCAAAATAAAGTTTAATTCTTTAGATAAAATAAAACGTTTTATTTTATCTATTTGCAAAATAAAGTTTAATTCTTTGCCTATTTGCAAAATAAAGTTTAATTCTTTGCCTATTTTCAAAATAAAGTTTAATTCTTTAGATAAAATAAAACGTTTTATTTTATCTATTTGCAAAATAAAGTTTAATTCTTTGCCTATTTGCAAAATAAAGTTTAATTCTTTAGATAAAATAAAACGTTTTATTTTATCTGAAATGAATGCATTCCACGAAGTAAGGGTTTCAACAATCAAACATTTAGTTCTTTAATTCCAGGAATCTACGACAGTAATTGACTAGATAATTACCTTCTAAACTTATTCCACAGAAAATGTGATAGTGGGTTTTTCCATTTTGTATATAGGAAGGTCTAAGTGGCGTATTCAAAATTCTTAACAGTTCACTAAAAGTAGGTACTTCAGTTGCAAGGTGCAGTTTATTGTGTATACTAGTGTTATGGAAAATTTGGAAGTGCCGTGTAAACGCCGAAAAATTGGTCCTCTAACAGTTAATGAAAAAACATTAATATTTAATTGTTTTAAATCATTTACAGACAAACGTTTATGTGAAAGTGTTGATGAGACCGTTGAGTTAGTTAGCAGTACACTTGGTGTTGGGAAATCTACGATTTACAGAGTTATTAAAGAAGAGAAATGTGGTAGTTTTCAAATGCCACGTAATGCTCCAGGGAAACCAAAATTTCAAATAGAATATCATTTTAAAGAAGGACTTCGACGGAAAGTGCATGAATTCTTCTTTAGACAAGAATTTCCAACATTGGATAAAGTTCTTGTCTCAGTTCGAGATGATAAGGATTACCCAGAAATGAGTCGAAGTACGTTATGGAAACTTTTAAAAGAAATAGGCTTCCGCTGGAAAAAGAATCCCAGAAAGTCTATTTTATTAGAAAGAAGCGATATTGTCATATGGAGAAGACATTTTCTAAGAACCATAAAGGAAATGAGAAACCAAAAAAGAAAAATATTTTATCTTGATGAAACATGGATCGAGGGTCATACACCAAATAAATTTTGGCAGGATGAAACTGTTACAAGTCAAAGGCACGCTTTTGTAAATAACTTATCTACTGGTTTAAACCCACCATCAGGAAAAGGACGCAGGCTGATAATAGTACACATTGGCAGTTCAGACGGTTTTGTTGAAGGTGACTCTGAGATAGCGCGTGAATCAACTCGTACCGGTGACTACCATGAAGACATGAACGCTGATGTCTTTCAAGAATGGTTCGAACAAATGATAGATCTTCTTCCTAAGAACTGTGTAATAGTAATGGATAATGCAAGTTATCACTCCAGACTTATAGAAGGACTGCCCACAACCAAGTGGTTAAAAAAAGACTTGCAGAATTGGCTGAGTTCAAAAAATATTACGTACCATCCCGGATGTATAAGAAAGGAACTTTATTCGTTGTGTGCCCTTCATAAAGAAAAATTTTAAAAATACGAAATTGATGAAATTGCCAAAAATCGTGGAATGACAGTACTTAGATCCCCACCATATCATTGTGAATTAAACCCGATTGAACTGGTATGGGCACAGATAAAGAGTGAAGTTTCAAGAAAAAATACCACTTTTAAAATTCATGATGTTAAACAGTTGTTTTTGGAGGCCGTAAATAATGTAAAACCTGAAAACTGGGAAAAGGCAGTAAATCACACTATTAAAGAAGAGGAAAAAATGTGGAAGCTGGACAATATTACTGATAAAATGATCGAGCCAGTTATTATAAATCTTGGTTCTGAAAGTTCATCTTCTGAATCTGATTTGGATTTGTAACAAGTAGCTGTAAGTTTAATATTAATATTTTTATTCATCTATTTAACATACCTTAGACGGTTTTAAAAACTCTTTTTCTCTTTTGTAATTTTTAAAAATTAAAAAAAATGTGAATTTTTTAAAACCCTTTTTAATGTAGGCCAGTCAGTTCTAATATAGTGTGTGATAAAAGAGGTCACTTTTGTTTACATACACATAACACTTTATAACACTGAAATAATTCATTTATTTTTTACAATTATTCAAAGTAATTTTTCAATTAATCTTGAGCACGCCCATGGAGTGGTCGGAGCTACCAGTTAAAATTATGCTAATTACTCTCTCGTTCATAAAAATAAACAGGTACCTACCTAATCGTACCTGATGTTGTCTATACTTGTTCCGTTAATCTTGATTCCACCTAGAGCAGTCTAATCAATTTAAAACTCTTGTTGACATAATCAACAACAAAAAAAAGCAATGTAGTACCAATCACCATTATGTGGATTCTTTGCTCTACTACTCTGAGATAGCGCGTAGTGTCTTGTCCTCCAAGAACATTGACGACGAGATGCAGGATCTTTACTTTGTCCGCAGTACCCAAATTTTCTGCATTGGTCTCTCTATTCAGCTACTCGCTACTAATAGTTTCGCAGAATTCTAACCTTGTCTGCAGCGAATATAGACTACATAGTGTCTTGGTGTTGACTCCAAACCACTGGCGGAAGTTCTTGAACCAAGATTTTTTCCCCGATTAATTATATGTAAAAATTCATATTTGTGATTTTCTCATCACTTGGGCGAAGTTGCTGTAAAACTGCTTCATTGGTCACTGTGCCCATCCACGATATTCTTAAAATTAGGCGGTACAACGCCATATCTATTATTTTATATTTTATAATCGTAAAACGTAATTGTTACATTTAAGACCCAAGCGTAGCGTTGAAGCTAAAAAACAGACGTCTGCTAATAGCAAAATTACCTTTATGATTATTAAAACAACATTAGAAAGTTGTTTAAATTAAATTAAAGGTTTATTTCAATATTATGGTTATGGTTATAATGAAATCTTACAAAATCTCATTAAATTTAATGACTTTTTAATTTTCATGAAATCTATAATTTGTTAACTTTTACAATTTAAGTTGTTATTTGTATTTTAGTGCATCTAATTCAATGGAGATTTGCGACAAATATACAAAAATCATTTTATTTTCTACCAATGAGTTTTTTGAATATTCATTTCAGTTCACTTTCTACTGTTCCTACACAGTTAGATCTGTCGTCTACCGAATCGAGCTTTGTTCTTTATTTTCTTTTTATAATCATAATCATTTAGTGATTCATTCATTATGATCCATGTTTGAATGGATAATACGACCAGCAGTCGCGTATGGAAGCGAAACAAAACAGGGACTCTAACAAAAAGAGAAATAAATAAATTGCTGGTGTGGGAACGTAAAATTCTTCGAATGATATATGGCCTTGCAGAGACAGCGTGACAAACGAATGGAGGGGCACATACAATAACGAGCTAGAGTCTCTATTCGGAAAAGAAAATCTAGTCAGATATATAAAGGCCAATAGACTCAGATGGGCAGGGCATGTGATACGCAGTAACGACAATCGCCTTATAAACAATGTGTTCTGGGAAATGCCAGAGGGAAGAAGGTCTGTAGGGCGGCCTAGAAAAGGTGGAAAGATGCAGTCAAAGAAGATCTAGAGAAAATGGGAGTGCGGACAATGGGAATTACTGGCACAAGACCGACAAACATGGAAGGCAATAGTAAACGCGGCAAAGACTCACGAAGAGTTGTAGCGCCATTGATGATGAAGGTGGTGATGTTTGAATAGACATTATACTAGTTCGATCCGGTGGTCAGATTTTAATATCTTACAGAAGAGGATCACAGGTAAATTCGCTCCGGTCATATTGAACTTCGTGTAAGTGACAACCAAACAAAAAGAATAATTTTTATGATGATTTTTTTAAAATGATCCGGTACAAAAATTTGTTGCTTTTTCTTCTGTATCCAACTTAAGATTTTTAAGTAAATTAGAAGCAATTTATGTTGATGGAACTCAATTTTTTTTACTCAACTATTTACAGTTCACGGGCTCGAAAATGGACACTATGTGCCGTTGGCGTTGGTTTTGCTTTCAAACAAGTTCGCAAATTCATATGTGACTGCCCTTAATTGTTGTGTAACAACGGAGAGTAACAACTAACTGTAACGACGGAGTGTCAAAAATTGAACCTAAATTTTAGTCCCAAGATTGCGTATGCCGATTTCGAAAAAGCGATCCACGCAGCTATAAGTGAAGTGCTTTCTAAAAGGATGTAGATTTCATCTAGGACAATTAGGGTGGAGAAAAATTCAAAAAGTTGGACTGGCTACTGAGTATTTAAAAGACAATAACGACGGACAATACCTTAGATGGGGAGTGCGATAGGGAGACACAATTTCGCCAAAATTGTTTTACAACATTATAGAGCATATGTTTAAGAACGCAAATCTGAGTGAAAAAGGAATTAATGTCAATGGAGAAATGCTTAGTCATTTGAGGTTTGCTGACGATATTGTCCTTTTTGCTGACAGAATCGACGATGCAGTATCGCAACTGGAGAAACTATACCTAGCCTCCCTACAAGTAGGATTAAAAATCAACCACACAAAAACACAAATCATGACAAATCTTATGTCAAGCGAAAAGATTTCAGTAAATGGCATGCATATTGAAGGAACCACCTCATATAAGTACTTAGGACATGAGATACACATAGGAAGAGATAATCAAACGTGTGAACTAAGCCGCCGCATAGAACTCACTTGGGTGGCATTCGGCAAGATAAGCTATGTTCTTAAATCAGAACTGCCTATGTGCCTTAAAAGAAAAGTCTTTAATCAGTGCGTGTTGCCAGTACTTACATATGGTGCAGAGACATTAACACTAACCAAGAAAGTAAGAAATAAAATTTGTGTTACCCAAAGAGCCATGGAACGATCGATGTTAGGCATTTCTTGTAGGGATCGGATCACGAACAAAGAAATAAGACGGAGAACAGGAGTGACAGATGCCATAGAAAGAATTATGACCCTTAAGTGGAACTGGGCGGGGCACATAGCTAGAATGTCGGATAACAGATGGACACAGCGAATAATACAGTAGAGACCGAGACATGAAGCACATCGAAGTAGAGGTCGTCCACCAACAAGATGGTCTGATGACATAAAACGGATCGACAAAAATTGGATGCAAACAGCACAAAACAGAAATACATGGAAAAGACTGAAGGAGACCTATATCCAGCAGTGGATAGATCCGGGTTAAATGATGATGATGTTTGGTCTACCTTTCCTAGATCCTTTAGACGTGACGAAGGTGAGTGTTTTGCTTTAGACTTTAGTGAGGAATCTAATGTGCTAAGTTGTCTACATATAATCGCCCTTTAAATATTTGGGATCCTTACATCTTTACTTTTAAGATTGTCTATTGGTTTCTAAATGTGTTTTGAGTCCAAATACAGATATTTTACCAACAGGAGTGAAAGTTGAGGATATAAACAACAAAAGATATGGATCCCGACACTTTGGTGTACCAAGTGCAACAGGGGGGCGGAAGAAAGAATACACTAAAAATATATACAATTGTTAATGAAGTGTTGAGGTTAAATTGAAATGGCAAACAATTTTTTATTTTATTGTGATGTCTCGTGTGCGAAGTTAGCTATAAACCGTGCTACAGTCATAAAACGAGACCGAGCAACCGCTAACCTTGTGTTTAAAGCTGACAATTAAAAACAATATAAAAAAGTTAAAACACTGAAATTAATGATCAATTTATATTTTTCTCTTCTTTTTATTAGCATGTATCTCACAGTATGCTGCTGTATGGGATGGAGGCCTGGACTTTAAAGAAAGAGGTGAGCGATCGACTTGAAGCATTCGATATGTGGACCTACCGAAGAATATTAAAAATAAGTTGGGTAGACCGAATAACAAATGTTGAGGTCCTCAGAAAGATGAAAAAGGAAATGGAAATCATGAATACGATTAAGATAAGAAAGTTACGGTATCTCGGCCACGTTATGAGAGGGGATAAATATGTGTTGCTACAAACCATAATGCAGGGAAAACGAAGTATTGGAAGAAGACGCATCTCCTGGCTCAACAATCTGAGAAAGTGGTATAATTGCAGTTCCGTCGACTTGTTCAGAGCTGCAATCTCAAAAGTGAAAATAGCTGTGATGATTACCAACCTTCTTAGAGGAGACGGTACCTAAAGAAGAAGACAGTATGCTAAAGTAGTACAGTGGGGCTAAGATTGGCCAAAGTACAATAAGAACTGGATTTAACTTTACAACTCAGTGTTCGCTCAAAAACTTCTACTGCCCCATGCATGTATTCATGTATTGAATATCTCAAATGACTATGGATAGTGTTTTAACTAGAAATTGTAGCAAATATACTCAGCGCGATAGTTTTTGGTGAGTTTGCTCACACAGCAACAAAAAGTTAAGCGGTTTGAGAGCCTCTCGTGACTTTTTGGCTTATGTTATATAATTTGGAATATAGTTTGAATACCCTATTTTTGCACGAACTACTGGGTGGTCTTCTTTAATTACTTTATTTATACAAAATTGTGAATGGAAACGTTTAACATATAACAGTAAATTCATAATAGTTAAAATAAGTTAAAATATAATATAAAACCAGGAAGTAAGGTTTGTATTTTATTCGGTTACGAAACAATAAAGTTTGAATGTTATTTCGGCTTAAAACGAAAGTAATCCTAGTAAAAAGTAGAACGCTTTCGACAGTTGAAGTATTTTCGTCTGTCGAGCGGTTCCATTTTGTACGTTTGGACTATTAATATAATCATTTTCGCATAACTTAGAATAGAATATGGACTGTACTTTATGAAATGCATGTGATCCAAAAAATGTGTGACGCAAATTTTTTTTTGTTATTTATTAGTGAACAACCCGATTCTTCATAACGAACTTAATCTATCATTAGAATTTAAAATACGAAAGCAACAAAATATTTTTGTATTTTTATGTTGTTTGTTCAATTATTTTTCTTGTTTTTAGACAATGTCTACCATTTTTAATACCACCAATTATAATTATAGACGTTATATAAAAACACAACATGTATTCAAAATGGAAAAAAATACAAAATAATAATATAAAAGTGGCGGGGATCATCTGATGGATATTGAATGCGACACTATACACTTACTAGATCAAAACTGGTGAGAAATTGCAAAGATCTCCTTATTAAATTAATAAAATATATTAAAATTTTTAATATGGGTGCCAAGGCATGATGACAGGGGTTTTAAGTTAATAAACAGGCAAAATAAGACTAGATGAAAATTTGCTGGAAATATATTGTAATAATAAATTAAGAGCTGAACTGAGAGGCAAATATCGATATTGAGAAAATTCTTGTCGCCTTCAAAACATTTTAGATGGATCATGTACAACTCGTCTCAATGTTTGCACAAATTGTTCAAGACAAACAATATGGCCCTCAATAGTAAGTATGTGGGTATCAATATTACAGTTAAAGAATACCAGATGTTTACATCATAACATATGCTTAAGAAAACTTGTAAACAAAGTTATGGTGGCTATCAAACAAAGCCTTAACATAACTGATCGACTATCAAGTAGATGTTTGCGTAAGCATCCAAAATTTAAGGAATCTAGGACACTCTGGTAACATATTTACTCTGAGATAGCGCG
>NW_027313499.1:5000-21341 GCF_040954645.1 Diabrotica undecimpunctata | reverse complement strand
CGCGCTATCTCAGAGTCTAAATTTATGGTGATCAGTAAAAAGAACATTCAATATATCTACCTGAATATTGAAGCCGAACGTATTGAAAGAGTACACCGATTTAAATATCTGGGATATACAGTAAATGATAAGTGGGCCCCATACGTAGAGATTAAGATCCGAATTAAAATAGCAAGATACAAATTCATCAAAATAAGAAAGCTCTTAAGCAACCGCCACCTAAGCGTTAACCTCCGATAGCGCGCCACGAAATGGTACGTACTCTCTACGCTACTTTAGGGAGTTGAAGGGTGGACGTTAACAGCAGCAACTATAAAGAAGTTACCGGCTCTAGAAATGTGGCTGTATCGACGCATACTGAGAATACCTTGGACAGACAGAGTGACCAACACAGAGGTATTAAGACGAATGGGTAAAGAGGTGAAATTGTTAACAACTGTTAAAAGGGGGAAAGCGTCATACCTGGACCATGTGTTCCGTAATGATAAGTACAGTCTGCTACAGCTTATCGTGGAAGGCAAGATTAAAGGTAGAAGAAGTTTGGGCAGAAAGAAGAAATCCTGGCTGAGAAACTTAAGAGAATGGTTTCAAATACCGGAAGCTGCGAACATAATACATGCGGCACAAAACAGAGAAACCTATCGTTTGATGGTCGCCAACCTTCGGTAGAAGACGGCACATAAAGAAGAAGAAGAGAACTGCTAAACATTGTTATACATCGAAAAATGTCTTATCTGGGACATATTTATAGTAAGGAGAAGTCGATATAAAATATTACAACTAATCCTTAAACGCAAAATAGAGGGCCGTAGAGGTGTAGGAAGAAAACAAGTTTCTTGGTTAAAAAACATTCGTGAATGGACTCTGATATCAAATGCAGCACAATTATTCCATATTGCAGAAGATCGAGAAGACTTTGCAATGGTGATCGCCAACGTCGGATTTGTCTGATATGGCACGCGAAGAAGAAGGATTTTCCCGCTGTAATTGTTACATTTAACCCAATCGTTTTTTTTTGTGTAATGGGCATAATAAGCCGAAGTTTCGTTCAAGCATTTGCTTGTCTTCTCGTACTCTTTCCATAGTTTTGCGAATTATATTTTCTAAGTTTTCTTTCTAATATTTGTAGAGTTTTGAGGGGATTTTATCATTTACTGACGCTTTGTTGTTCTTAAGTGTCTAGATTGCCTCGTTATTTTTCTGTAAGCCCGATGGATTGACTTCATTCTTATTTAAATCAAGGTTTCGTTGTATATCTAGGGGATTATTGTCAACCGTGCACGGAAGAATCTGTAGGAAGCATTGAATCAATACTCCAAGATCTTGAAGTTAAAGAAAATCTAGAAAGTGAAGAGGAAGATTTTGATGATTCGCAAGAACTAACAGAATCAGAATTTAAAACTATTTAAGTTACACTCAATTGAAATTTATAAGAGAGCCGCTACAAAAATTTTCCTTTTACAGGAAAACATCTCCTGTAAAGCCCCGCCGGGCATATATTATGAGCGACGTGGCCTTATAAGCATTATTGGTGACGGCCATATATGTCCGACATGGCGAACAATGTGGTAAGAATGGAGAAGTTTATCCGATGTCAAGTGCTTACGCGGAGGACTTAATAAATATATGGAAAACATAGTGGGAATACTAAGCAGGCTTCAGCTTAAACCAATCAGTACCAGATATTTGCGCTAAAAGAAATACAAGAAAATTGTTAGGAGTACAGGGGTAATTGTTCTGTATGTTCTTTTAGTCGATTTTAAGGAAGCTTATAATTAAGTCTATAGAAAACAAATATATCAAGAGATTAAATAACTTTTTATATATAACAAGTTAATTAATATGATTAAACAACCTTTGGGTAACAATAAAAATGAAATAGCGGCATAAGGAATGTCAATATCGAATGGCTTTTAAATAAAACAGAGGCTTAAAATAATTTACCCATTGTTAACCACGTTGTTTAACTTGACGTTAGAAAGGATAAAGTGAAGGCACAGCAAAACATATTTAAGAATTAACACCAATGTATAGCTTTGCAGATGCGGTAACAATATTAGCAGAAGCTTAAACCAAATTGAGGACAATGATATTTGAGAGAACAGCAGAAAAAGTCAATAGTGATGGATTAAAAATAAATCAAGAGAAGACTCAGGCATTATAATAGAGGACACACAACAAGAAAACAAACCATAGTCAAAAGTGCAAATGGAGAAAAAACAAACGTATAGTTTCGAAAGTGTTAGAGAATTCACATCTTTTGCTGTTAGGTTGATGTAAAATGGCTATGAAGTACAGGTAAAAATGTACTGTTTTGTAAAATAATTTTGGAAACCGTACATTCTCCACTAATTTATTACGACCCCAATAATTTGTCATTCCTAAACCACCCTTAGGGAGTGCAATTTTGCTGAGTTAAAGTTCAAGCTAGCAGAATTCAAAAAAAATTTTTTTGCCTATGAAATATTTTTTGCCCATTTTTCACTCTAATTTATTAACAAACCCAATAATTTTTCATTCTCAAACCTAGCCCTAATAAAAGCAATTCATCTAATTTAATATTGAAGTAACACAAATTAAAAAAATATATACCACAGTTTTCTGCTAGGCTTTTACGAATTTATTGACACCCTAGTAATTTTTTAACCCTTAACTACCCCTTGTGGAAAGTTAATAACTATATTTTATAATGTCAGTATTAAAATTTAAGATCAAAATTCTTTTTTTACAATTTCACTAGCCTTTATGGTGGATAAAAAATTTAAATAAAAATATTTTCGAAAAGTAATTAGTTTAGGTATAGGGAATGCTACATAAAACTAAAAGAATATATTAATATATATGTATATACGAGTATAATAATCTATTTAAAAAAAATTGGGAAAAGCGTAATTTTGTTGTGTAGTTTACTATGTATACACATTTGAGTTAATTAAAGTTAATTTAAAAACTGCAATATATTGCTTACTTTATTATAAAAAATACCTTTATATACATGGTGTTGATTTCATAGGGATTTCGAAATAAAAATGGTCATAACTTGTTTAATAGTCTGTATAGCAATGCAAAATCCGACACTATAAGAACAAGAATTATGAGAAGACTACAAATTTGAAAAAATATACAGGGTTTTCCATTTAAAAAATTGTATGTTTGCTATACCACGTAGTTATTAATAACCCTGTCGAATTCCAAGTATACATATTTTCCAAGTATGGAAAATATCATTGCCTACATTTTTTCTAAAGAAGTTTTTTGGTTACTCTATAACCTAATGGAATTATCGACGGATGTCGTAGTAAAAACTCACCCTGTATATATTGGTTAGCACAGAGTAACACTACTTTATCAAAATACGTTGCGCAATGAAAGTATAGTATCAGTAATACTATTTCAGCAAAGATGACTAGTCTGATAAAAATTTAGCAAAGCACTTTTGTATTTCCAAATAGATTCTGCATTCAGCTAGCGTGAATGTGTAGCTCAGGGGTGGCCAACTTAATCTGGCTCGAGATCTACTGTCTGTCTTTCTAATTCTTTGCGATCTACCAACTAGGAATTTTTTAACTATAGTGGCGAGCAGAATATGTCAAAGTCGCTTACTATACCTCAGAAAATCAATCACTGATTCTAAAAGACTATTTTATCATCTTTCGAGATCCGAAAAAATTTTTGATGTAAGTAAAACCGATTTGGCTTCGAACGCTAAAATTCTGGATGGGTTAGTTTTATTGCTCGCCATTGTGTAATAACTAAATAAAACAAAAGTAGTAATTCTTATTTATTTAATTTTCCAACTATATTAAATTAGAAAAAAAAATTAATGTGAGACTTGCGTTTGAACAGTTTTTGCTAGGTTCTTAAAGTCTGGCCTGTAGGTGAAAATGGCCAGCCTTAAAGAATCCAAAGTATGAGCATTAGTTAAGCTGGAACGCTGTTTACTCTTTGTTTGTTTTAAATATGAAAAAGCTGATTCACATAAATATGATAAACCAAAACATGTGCAGCTGTTCACGACATTTTTGGATATTTGTCATTGCATACCAATGGCCAGAAATCTAGATGTGAACATGACCTTGATTTCAAAAATACATTGCAATGCATAACAATTATTTTATTTTCAAGAAAAAGTTGGTGCATTTGAAATATTTCCGCAAATTGTTTGAATGTTTCAAAGGTATCATGAATAGTATCATTCAATGGATAACTGATACATTCGACCAACTTTTCAATTTTATTGAAATCTCTAAAACGGATTACAAAGTCTAATACCACTGACTGAATTTCTGCTGTATACTTCTGTGGCTTGAAAACATAGGCAGGGTGTTTTTCCATGTGATATTTAATATTCGTAAATCTTAGAAACCTTTTCTTTTCAAAGATACTGCTTGAAATTTGAATGATGCAATGAAACTCATCATTTCTGATAATATTTTGTCCTTGCCTTGCAGTTCCAGATTCAATGTGCTCAGTTCAATAATGAAATCTGCTAGCAATGCCACATCACAATGCCAGTAAAAGTCACGTAATTTCTGATGTTCATTTTCATTTCATTATGTTCTGATCACCAGTTTCTTCAAGAAACTTAATAATTTCACTTAACAAATCTCGAAATCTTTGCAAAAACTTGCTGCAACTCAGCGATCTTACATCGATGTGTAAGATTAAATCTGGTTTTTTGTCATCCATTTGTTGCTTAAACAGTCGTCTTTGCAGAGATTTGCCTCTTATTGAATTAACAATTTTAAACAATATCCATAACGACTTTTGTGTTAAGCCTTTTACTGGTCAGGATCTGTTGATGAATAAGGCAGTGGTTTTTAATAAAGTCCGGGAAATCTTCATCTTTGTGACCTAGTGATATAAATCCATTATTAACACCAATCATTGCCGGAGCCCCATCTGCCGTTATTGAAACGAGCTTAAACAAAGGTAGAATAATTTTACCAAAAAAATGTTTGAATTCCGTGAATAACTCAATGTCACATGTTCTGCCTTCTAAGGATATCATTGTTAGCAACTCTTCTCTTGTTGGGAAATCCTGAAAGACCATCCGAATGAAAATAAGTAATTGTACAGTATACATAATATCCGTTGACTCATCAAGCTGTAGCGAAAAAGCAACGCACCGGAGTAGATCTCTTTGCAGTTGTTCATTGAGAATTTTACTCAACATTCTATCGATGCATCACAGTATTTCGTGAGAGCTGCAGATCATGTATACTTTTTTTTATTTCATTTTTATTTTTGAAATTAACAAACAGTAAATCTGATAAATCTTCGAAGATTTCTTTGAAACATTCTCCATCAGAAAACGGTTTACACTTTTGCACAATTTTATAACAAACTAAGAATGAAGCTTCAGTTACAGCCTTAGACTGTTCACTCGGCTTACAGAACATATTTTCATGGGCAGTCAAAAAAGATTTTAATGCTTGAAGTTTATTCCTTGTCACTTCACTGTTAGGTGGAAACTCTGATTGGTATGTACCGTGTATTGTGTTAAAGTGACGCTCTAAATTCCCTTTTTTTTTCGGTATTGCTACTGATGTATTGAAGATTAAGCAGCAACACTTTTCTTTTACTATAGTAAAGAAATATTCCAGCTCCCATTCTTGATGAATATGAACTCTGAGATAGCGCGTGGAGCTGGTCTTTCAGACACCTAGAGAAGTAAAGAATGGTGTTAGTAACCGGTACTATAAAAGTAAAGAAACCAATATTGTTGTTGATTTCAAATATAAGAACAACACAATATCAATGCAAAATATAATATAAAAAAAGTAGAAAAAATAAACTTTATGTATTTAGAGATATCAAATACCTTGCTTGCTGCTTCATTAAAAGTTGAAGCCTCTCCTGTTGTGTTTCGTTTTAACCACGTATCCATGGCGTTAGTAAAAATGTAGCAAAAGTCTTCTAAACACTCTTCTTATATCGCAGAATATCCTCAGAGTCCAATAATATTCGCCTCGATATCACAAAGTCTCTGTTGTCACTATCGTAGTTCGCAATAAACTGGTTTGATCTCGCGCGCACCTGCTTTGTAGGTATCCTTTGTGATTCGCTCTTACGCAAGCGGGATAAAAAAGCAGAGTGAAAACAGAAAGAAAGCACCTACCTAACACGTGTTACTCATACAGAGTGGACTCTTCATAAATCGCTCGCGATGATCAATGCAAGAGTGCTAGCACTCCAATAATTTTCGTAATATTTAGGACGGGAATAGGTAGGTATATTATACCGATAATTTTTCGACTGTTCTAACAACCATTCAAATTTCGTCATTTTGTGTCATATGGAACAATTTCACCCAATCATGTCAACATTAGACTGATAATTGCATTCAGTGCAATTTTCAATCCCTATGACAATCGAGTTTGACAACTTCATCCAAATAAATTTCAAAATGTCACGTTTCGGCAATGAGAATGTTCAAAGTATAAAAATATAAACCATACTTGAATCTCGATCAAGAACACCACAACAAGATTATAAATATTATGCGTGGTAATAGATCTTCTATAGTAGAGAACAGCAACGAATCTAATGTTAACTTAAATTTTATTAATTGTACTTTCACTAACTGTACTTTTAATAAATAAATGTTTCGTTATGTTGAGTTATGATTTTTTTTTTCGAAAAATTATCCGCCGAATATCCCTCGGACATTGATGAATGCCTCATAATTTCATGACAAATTTCTCAAGCTCATTGCTTGGTAACAGCACTCAGCCCTCGGCTTCGTGCTGTTACCAAGGAACGAGCTTTCGATTGTCATGAATTATCTCGTCTGTTATCAATGTCCTAGGGATATTACTACTGATAATTTTTTCCTTGCCCTCGATCGACTGACCTAGGGGCCGCGATCTACTGGTCCATCGATATTTCCCATTA
Source organism: Diabrotica undecimpunctata (assembly GCF_040954645.1). Classification (NCBI taxonomy): domain Eukaryota; kingdom Metazoa; phylum Arthropoda; class Insecta; order Coleoptera; family Chrysomelidae; genus Diabrotica; species Diabrotica undecimpunctata. The sequence goes on along the minus strand of NW_027313499.1, from coordinate 14,444 downwards.
ACTGTGGCTAGGCGGTAAAAAATGGTGGGGGTGGATAAAATGCAGTCAAAACTTAGCAAAGCAATTTGTGATTTCAGTTACAAGTACAGTAAAATTGTAAAAATAAATTTTTTATTACCTTAAATTTTAACCTAGTAGAAATATTGACTTCTCATAAAAGGTAGTTAAAGGATAAAAAATGAACACGGTGTAATAAATTAGAACGAATCTAGCATAACACTGTAGCATTTAGTATTTATGAAAAAAACAATTTTTGTATTGAGCTAGCCTAAATGTGTAGCTGGTGGAATGTCTCCCAGTAAGTGCGGCTTAGGAGGAAAAATAATGAGGTTGGTTAACATTTAGTAAAAACCTACCAAAGCTATTTATTATTTCAGTTATAAATAGAGTATAGTAAAATTATAAAAAAAATATTTTCTTTACCCTAAATTTTAACCTACAGAATTATTGAGAGATATATATCCCACAAGGGATAGTTGAGAGATAATAAATTACTAGGGTGATAATAAATTCATAAAAATTTAGCAAAACACTGTGTGGTATATCGTAAATAATTTTTTTTTAATTTAGCTAGGTTGAATATTAAGCTAGCGGAATTGCTTCCATTAGAGGTGACATTGAAAAATTATTAGATTGGTAATCAATTAGTGAAAAATGGATGAACAAATATAGCGTTTACGCTAAATTAAAGGTCCTTAGTTTGAGGAACTCTTATACCAAACCTTTTCTTACCTCTGGACATTAAATTGGATACAAAAAGTATATTATTTACCAAAACTATACGAAAACAGACTAGACGCCATTTGTAATATTAATAATAGTAATTAATTTTACTAAACTGCACTGCAGGTAATATTTTATTCTTAACCAAATATACTAGTAATGTTTTTTAATTATGTCATAAAGATATTTCCGCATTTATCGATAAAAGCAATTATTCATATATAATATCATTCAATAAACCACTCCATATGTAGTTGTGCAGAATTTAATAACTTTGAATCATACTATGAAGTCGATTAATATCGCAAAACTGGTTATCTTATCTTTTCATTTTATATTAATTTTGCTCAGTTGCTTATTAATAGTATAATATGAATTTGAGATTTATGAGTTCTAAATAAAGATAAATCGTTTAAATGTTGTTTGCAATTGAAATATATTTCGTTATATTTAATATTGCATTTCTCAAAAAAGGTATCAAGTTAAGTTCAAAAGCGTATACTTAAATACTAAATTAAACATTCTCTAACTTCAAATCTTAAAATGTTTCCTAAAAGTTACTCCTTTGATAGTTTTAACACGTTGCGTACGGCTGTATAAAAAAAATATACCCCCAGCCGGCGTTTTTTTTATGTATCTAGATTCATTTTTATCTAGCTAACATGTCACAGTAATTTTTCTTGTTTGATTTTCGATATATCATAAGTTTTTTTAAAATATACTTTGTGGCACAACGTTTGTTTCACGCCGGCCAAGGATTAATTTGTTTATTCCAGCCGGCGTGGTTTGTTACGCGTACCACACGCTATATTTCGCGCCAAATGCATATTCATGGTTCTTGGAACAGTAGTGGGGTGACTGAATTTGCAGATCGTTTGTATTCTATGTCTAGTTAGAAGTAGTCTTAGTTGTTATTAGTTGTTGCTGACGGAGTGTTGTTATCGTGCCATTTATTTCAATGTGGGAGATTATGAAAAAGAACAGAGCCGTCTGTAAGCCATTTGGGATGAGATTATGTCTGAAGAGGATAATGAAAACGAATTTGTCAATGTTTATTTGTCAGAAGAATATGAACCTGAATCTTCCAATGAGCATTCTTCTCATGGTTGCGAGAAGCCAGTTCCCAAAAAGCGTGTCAAGAAAAATGATGAAAAATCTGGCGAAAGTACTTCTAATGTGGTTTCTGCAACCGTAAGTTATTGAACTTTATTTTTATTTTGTCAACAATAAACAGGTAAACTTTTTGTAGATGGATGTGGAATCTGGTTCACATGAAACTATTTAAATCCAAGGAACAAGGACTGTTGAACAACAAACAAATATTATTGATGTAACTATACAAGAAGTAATTGATATGGCCATAATTACTGAAGAAGTGTGTCATAGCGAGCAATTTCAGTGGAGGGAAGTTGATGTAACATCGCTGAAAACATTCGAGTACAGTGTAGAAAACGACGGAATAAAATCTTCGTATTACGAGAATTATATAGATCAAGAACCATATGATTGTTTCAAGATCTTCCTTACTGACGACTTAATAAATTATATAGTTAAACAAACCAACTTATATGCACAGCAGGTTTTACAAAATTATACTACACCGTCAAATAAGAGGAAACACAAAAAAAATGGGTTCCCACAAATACTTCTGAAATGGAAAAATTTTTTGGCATTATTATGTGGATGGGATTAGTCAAATATCCTCGAATAAAAGCATACTGGAGTAACGACATTTTGTATACAAATTCGATAAAAAGTATAATGTCTGGAGATAGTTTTGAAGAGCTAATAAAAATGTGGCACTTTAGCGACAATAATGACCGATCTGTAGTAAATGATCGGCTAAGAAAAATTACTCCACTTCTCGAGAAGCTAATTGAACAGTTTTCAAGCACTAATGGTGCCATGTGAAGAAGTATGCATAGATGAGACACTTGTGCCGTTTAGAAGAAACCTATATGTGCCTAAAATTTAGGCAATATATAAAGAACAAACGGCACAAGTTTCTCCTAGAACACTCTGAGATAGCGCGTTAGGTGGGTACACATACAATTTCAAAGTGTATTCTGGTAATGATAAGACTGATGATGGTAGTGCTTCCGCAGGAGATGTGTTGCATTTGATGGATAATCTACTTGACTGTAGGCGTACTTTATACACCGACAACTATTACACAAGTGTGAGTCTTGCAACCAAGTTATTAGAAAGAAATACACACCTAGTGGTTAATACTAAATTAAAAAAAATGAAATTGTTGCTGAAGAAAGTTCTACTGGTATAGTAATGCTAAAGTGGAAAGACAAACGTGAAGTGATGATGCTCACGACAAAACATCAAGCAGACACCACTAAAATAAAGAACAGACGCGGTGAAATAGAGCAGGTGCAAGAGCTACATTGATTTATCAGATTAACTCAAGTCTTACTCTCATTGCCTTAGACGAGGTAATAAGTGGTACCGAAAATTAGCAGTTGAACTGATTTTTGGCTATACATTAATAAATTCCTTTCTAATATATAAGGAGGTAACACAGAAAACAATTCAAATAACGGAATACAGAGAGCTGTTAGCTGCAAGGTTATTATTCGGTAAACATTGTGTGGACCACATGGAGAATGAAAAAGCAGATAATATAGAACAACTAGAACACGTTTTGGTACACCATAAACGAAACCGTTGTGTTGTGTTATAAGGTCTTAAAAGAATTTGTTTGAGTTTGGCAATGCAATGGGTGTAAAAAGAATTATTTTATTCCTTATTTTTTTTTTTTTCATTAACATAATATGAACAAGAAATAATATTTTTTTCGTAATTTTACTTGTTTTGTTATAATTTACTAATATTCCGATGTTTCATATGCTTATTATAGCTTTCCACTAAAACAGAATTTTTACTATTTATATTTTTTTAATCACCTTACCAAAAATAGGTTCATAAAATCAAAACAAACGTCCGGCGCATATCAGCCTCTCGCTAGGACGGCTCTATTTGTATTCCTGTTTAAATAGCACAGTCGCATAAACCGTTTTGTAATACACGCCGTCTAAGTGAAAGTATACCATGTGGTACAGCATTTGTGCCACGCCGTCCAAGGATCAAATCGAGTGAGAGACACGTATTGTCTCACGTCGTACGCAACGTGTTAATATTATCTTTCGATTGTTTCCTTTGTAGTGTACGTCAGTAAATAATAAAAAAGCTATACAGCAGGCGGTACTGTAGACTAGTATGAAGCTTCATAATATATTTTCTGTACACTGATACCTCGAATTACGCTACCCCGAGTTACCTGTGTTGCCGAGAGGGGGCATTTGGGCCTGTAGGACCCATCGCCGGCTCTGCGGACTTCTTCCTGTCCTCGGAATTAGACCGGGTGTTGACCATCTTTGCTTGTCACTGATAAAATGGTTTAATACTTCTACTGGTATAAAATAACGGTTACCGTGACAAGTATCTGTTATAGGTAACAGTTCCAAGGAGCAGTTACAAAATAACAGATCAAAAATAGAAAACAGAACAGGTAAAATAGTCTAAGTATTCCTTGACTTACGGAAGGAATAACTTAGTAAACAAGAAAAATAAAATGGTTTAAAAGTACAATGCAAAGAAAATGTTTCTAAGTGTTTCTTGACTTACGGAAGAAACAACTTAGAATGAAAAGTAAAATACACAAGATAAAAGAATAGAAAAGTGCAGAAATATTCCTAAGTGTTTCTTGTCTTACGGAAGAAACAACTTAGAGTGAAAACAAACAAGAGAATCAAATATGGAAAAATAAGAATACAAATACTTATAAGTGTTTCTTGACTTACGGAAGAAACGACTTACAAATACGAAAAATCAAATACAGAAAAGATGTGGAAATATTGCTAAGTGTTTCTTAACTTACGGAAGAAACAACTTAGCATAAAATAGAAAATGAAAGAGACAAATGTATTAAGTATTTTCTTAACTTAAGGAAGAAAATATCTTAGATAAAATATCGGAAATAATAATGCAACAATGATTATGAAAATATTTCTAAGTGTTCTTTTGACTTACCGGAAAAGAACGGCTTAAACGCACAATTAAAATAACAAGTCAAATATTCAGAGAAATATTTCTAACAGTTCTTTGACTTACCGGAAAGAACTACTTAGACTCTGAGATAGCGCGTTAAAATAGAAAAAGCAAGATAAATATTTCTAAGTGTTCTTAACTTACGGAAGAACAACTTAGACACAAAATACAAGAAAAATAAACAATCAAAACAAATATAGATCAATATATTATTCTAACCTGAAAAGGTCGAATATACAATAATGCTAAAATAAAATGGTATATAAAAAAATCAGAAATAAAACAATAACTTAGTAGGAACATAATAGCACCGACTAGGTCTACAGTAGAAGAGGCAAGCTCGACTGACTGATGAGAGAAAATCTACCTGCTTTATGTAAAACAAATCTTTGTTTTACGTAGCGAAAGTGGAATTTCCCTGCATCGAATCAATTAGAAATTTGGATTTGGCCAACCTTGGAATTCCCAGTATTTTGACCGATATCCAAATTCCTTGATGCCTCCGGCACGGCTGTCACGCCTCCGGAGGACACCTGAACCCGGAGTTACTCGATTTTCAAATCTCGTCGATTCGTCATTTAAACATCACACAATCTCTGGATTATCAATTCTAGACTTACTGCCCCTGATTTTATTCCTATAAAGATTTGAAAGACTACTAATGTCATCCAAAAAGTAAAACTGATTCTCCTGTAACAAACAAACAAGAAACATGTTATCTTTGGATAACATAATTAAAGATTTTAACAAAATATGAAAATTTGTGAATTAGCAACGAAGTTTTATCTGTTGGAATTGGCCAGAACGATTATAAAGCAAAAAAGAAAAATTCTAGAAGCTGTTCTTAAGCCTTTAGTAAACGTCACGGTAATATCGCCGAGATGGAACACAATGTCAAAATTGTGATGTGATTATCAGGTAAATGTGAAAAATTGCCCTCTTGAATTTGAGATTTATGAGTTCTGCTTCCAAGCAAAGCTGATTTTTGATATATTGAAAAAGGATGCTGGGAAGATCGCTAAATAGTTTAAGGCTAGTAACGGTTGGCTATTAGTAATTGGCATATTATTGCAGAAAGCGGAGAAGTTACAAATGCTAATAAAGGGACTGTGTCTTGCTATCTAGAGAAATTAAAAGTTATGATAGATGATGAAACCAATCCATAATAATGTAGATGAGACTGACCTGTTCTGGAAGAAGATATCTAAAAGAACTTTTATCACACGTAACCAGAAACCTTTTCAAGTTTTAAGGCCGCCAAAAAATCAATTGAGGACCCTAAAAGTAAAGGGGTATAAGTGACAAAAAGTAAATTTTGAGTATAGGCCGTTCAAAGTTGAGCTTCTGCTATAATTGTCATGATTATTTAATGCTAGTTTTTCTTCTCCGGTTTAGTAACTGTAGTCATTATTATTAATATTTGTACCAAAAACGCATAATTTTATTGACTTTACTTATTTTGGAGCTATTTGTAGGTTGCTAAGTAGCACATTCTAAGAAATGCAACATAAAGGTAAAAATGTAAATAAATCATAAAGTTTTTATACAAATTTATTCTTCATCATAACACTAATACATAGTTGACTTATGATTCGTCAATATCATGTAGTAATGTTGATCCAAATCATCATTTTCGACTTCTGCTCCTTCTGAGTTTGCTAGTTCTCCAGCTTGTTGACCATCATGTCGCAGATTAATAGAGAACTCATGGTAAATTGTAGATAAGTAGATGAGTAACTGTTGAAAAATTTGAATATTTAGCATGCTTAATGAGAGGCCTTATTCAATCGGTACTGGCAAGAGATCTGGCAGGGCAGAATTTTTGCCAGCTCGAGTGGGTCTCATAGATAGCTCATAAAACTTTACCTGCAGCTGTTTTCTTGTAAAACTGGGTTAAAGGTTTATCCTGTTGAAAATCTAACCATTGCATGCTCTGTATTACACTTACACTTTTCTTGAAGTATGGCGCAAGTATTTGGAAGTCCAAAAAATCATCATTTTTCATCTGTACTGTAAAGAACTCTCTACTTGTAGAAAATGACCAGCTCCATCCAATGGTTATGTACGTATAGGTCCTTTTTGGTTCTTTTCGTTTTTTAACTCTATCAAACCAAAATCTTGGGTTATATTCATTATAAGAATGGCCACTTATAAACAAGCGATGATCTACTGTTTGAATATTAGTATTTCTTACAATGTAGAGCCAAAATTTGACTGTCAGATGACTCTTGTTTGGCCTCCACAATTGTCACTAAATGCAAAACCGATGCAGCACCGAGTGGTGTCTACATTGTTAACTCCTCTAGTCTTAATTAGTTCGGAGTTGGGGATTATTGAGCTGGGTGCTCTTGAGTCAAAGAGGTAGGGCGCGTCTCACTTTTAACGTTTTGACGCTGGGCCAGAACTAAGGGACGAGATATCACGATTTGCGATACAGCGCCTGTTTTACTCAAGGTACTGAACACGACGTCGGATATTTTAAACATCTTGGTTGTGCTCAGTATGTTGAAAATGGCATTCAGAAAGTCGAAGTTGAAGCCAGTATCAGATTAGTAGCACTGGAATTCAGCGGGTCCTACTCCATTAGAGAAAGCTAGATTTTTTAGCTTTTGGGCGGCGTATGCCGGGGGGCGGTAACCTAATAGGTTGTGGTTTACCCTATTATTTGCGCCAATGTTTAAACTTGACACGTAGGGTCCAGGATTGGCGTCTGAAGCAGCCTTTCGTACTGCATCAGCTAACACATCTATACAAGGAGTTTCCTCATAGAGATTGTGCAGATGGCCATCGACGTTTTCGCCTGGAAGGGCGAGAGTGCCACAGTAGCACAGATGGGGGGAGACTTCTATATATTTTAGAAGACAAGATAATATTTCCTGACATCCATGGTAACACCTGACCACATAAAGAAAATGGCTCATTTCAGTCGAAGATGATTCCAATTTTGCTAGCCTTACACAAGTGTAAGTCTTTTTCTCTCTGAGCTAAAGCTTTTTCTTCTGCCAAACCGAGATTTTTTTTTATCTGAAATTTGTCACAGATGTCTTAACTTGGCCTTTTGATACTAAGGTTAAACTGATTATTTAAAATATTCCTGTGAAAACTTTTCTTTACAGGTTCTTCCTGTTTTTTCTCCTTACAGAAATCACAATAAAGTTTGCACATGATTCTCAAATTGATACTCCTGAGGAAGATACCTCTATGAGGAACTATTAGATAAGATAGACTCCTATTCGAAGTCTTATTTCTAGTGTAGTGGCTTGTGTACCTAGGGAATTTAATAATATGCTCTTTATGATTTCAATTGCCCTTTCAGAAATTTTATTCGGAGGTGATTTCTTTCGTCTTTTATCTATGCATACCACGCCTGAGAGGACTTTTTTTTAACTTACGTTCACTTTGTAGGTTATATACATCCATGTCCTTTAAAGCTTAAAAAAACGAACTCTTCTTAAAAACACTGTAATTTAATAACAGCAAATTAATATTGCTATAGAGAAGCCATAATATTACTACCCATCCAAAATCATAACAAACTCAACTAACAGTCTGACATAGTGGTACAGGGGTACAAGTGCACTTGTACCCCTTCTCTTCCAAGCCCTACTTGTAGTTAGCTTGGAGGTTAAGTAACTTACCGCTAGAACGCAGCACCTGTTAGTCTTATCGCTTAGATTTCTTTACCTCCAAATAGAATGAAATATTTCCAGTTCGGCGATGCAGTTATCTCAATATTTACCAAAATATCACTTACACCCCTTTACTTCTAGGACCCTCAATTGACAGTGATAATTGGCGCGAATGCAGCTGATGATTGTAAGTTAAAACCTCCGTGAGTTTATCGCTTAGATTATCCAAAATAATTTAATAAATAAATCTAAATCTGACTTGCCTGTGATTCGGAAGTTTAATTTTTTGTAATAAAGATGATTTTTTAAATTGACTTTATTTAAAAGATAATTTTTGGCATTATATAATTAACATATGATTTCTGGCATATGACCGCCACGGCTGGCTCTGACGTAGTCTAATCTGTAGGTCTAATTTTCGATGACTTTTTCCAACATTTGTGGTCTTATATCGGCAATAAATAACGCGGCGAATGTTGTTCTCCAAGTGGTCAATTGTTTCAGGCTTATCGGCGTGAACTATCGACAATTGTGGCACGAGCTGTGTGACATGTTGCGTCTTTTAAAATCGCAACTCCTGCAGAGCATGGTTGTTCAATAGAGGAATATAAAAGTCAGTAATCATGGCTCTATAGCGGTCACCGTTGACTGCAACGTTCTGGCCAGCATAGTTTTTTTTAAAAAGTACGGACCAATGATTCCACCAGCCCACAAAGCAAACCAAATAGTCAGTTTTTCTGAATGTAATGGTGACTTAACATACACTTGAGGATTATCTTCGCCTCAAGTATGGTAGCTTTGTTTGTTAACATAGTTATTCAGCCAAAATTGAGCTTCATCACTAAATAAAATCCGCTTATGAAAATAAAGATCAACGGCAATCTCGTTTTGGGCTTATTCACTAAATCTACGCCTGGCTAGGTAATCAAGTAGCTTCAATTCTTGCACGAGTTGGATTTTGTAGGGCGCAAACCAAGTTCTTTGCGCAAAATATTCCATAAAGTGGATGGACATATATCCAACTGCTTTGCAC